>NW_028173389.1:0-28848 GCF_963971535.1 Notolepis coatsorum
AAATCTATACTTTTAATCCAGTCTCTCCTCGTTTTAACTGCTAATGCGCAACCCCACCCACCCCACCACCTCCAATTGTACAGTTCCCCCCCATGCACCCAACCACCTCCAATGTACAGCCCCCCCCCCATGCACCCAACCACCTCCAATGTACAGTCCCCCCCCAACCCCACCTACTCCAATGTACAGGTTTCTTCGTCAAATGTATACTCTCTTTTTTAGACTTTTTTTTTTTTTATCGACTTTTTCTCCCCATTTTTCAATTTTTCTCCATCCCAATTTCGTATTATCCAATTCTTCCCTCCCCTGTCTCGAACGTTGCTAGACCATACCTCCCACTGGTCGGCTGCAATGTGGACCGAAGCCTTGCATCACGTGTCCCCTCCGGTACACGAGGAGGCAGCCGTCGCATCTTTTCACCTGTACAGCGCGATCTCTCAGTGGCGAGGAGTAACGCGTGGGAGGCTCACGCTGCCCCCGATACTTCCTGATTCTGCTGTACAGGCGCACCAACCGACCTGCAGGAGTCGCTGTCCACAACGTCCGATCCCCACCCACCGGCTTTCCCACCCCCTAATACTGCCAATTGTATTAGTATGAACGACCAGCCAAGCCGGCAGCAACGCCGAGAGCTGGGCTCGAACCCAACATCTCCTGCGTTAGTGGCGAGCGCCTTGCCCACTGCGCCACTTAGCCGCCCTTTTTTTAGACTATTTTTGTATCACAAACAGTACTGTATTTGTAAATCTGGTATGTCATAAATGTATAGATGTGTAGCAGTACTGTCTATCTGTATGTCATGTATGTATGTTATGATGAATTGAAAATGGGGGACCCTGATGTAAACAAGACGAAAGTCTTTCTCTGGTCTGAATCCCCTTAACAATTGTGTGTATTGAGCTGTACTGTATTGTACCCATTCTGCAATCTGTTAATAAAATGTTCAATCAATCAATCAATCAAACGCTGCCCCTAGCAGGCCAGGGTACAAACAAACACCTGTGAGTGAGCTGTGTTGTCCGCTAACACAGAGACAAACCAGCAGCCACGAGGAGAGGCTGGATTGAAAGTTATGCTTTTTGACTAACATCTCCTCAGCATTTGTGACACAGTCTAAACCAGTGGTTCTCAACAGGTCTAGCCTCGGGACCCAACATTTTCCTTAGTCATTAAGTCGCGACCCAAAATTTTGAACCACTATGATTTATGTAAAAAAAAATATTTGCAGTAATACGCAATCTTTCAAAACATGAAATAAACACAAAAAGTGCAACAAAAGTGCAACTATTGCTAAAAACCCAATGAAATAAAAGAATAATAAATAATATATGCTTCTTAGCAGATTTCTTAGCTTAACATAACAGACCTAAATTTGGGGGAACTAATGGGATAACTGAGTTTGCAACAAAAGTGCAACTAGGGCTAAAACCCAATGAAATAAAATAATAATAAATAATATGCTTCTTAGCAGATTTCTTAGCTTATCATAACAGACCTAAGTTTGGGGGAACTAATGGTAAATGGCTGCTTTTTTATATAGCGCTTTTATCCAAAGCACTTTACAATTTGTTACTCACATTTTACCCATTCACACACCGATGGCGGAGGCAACCATGCAAGGTGCCAACCTGCTCATCGGGAGCAATTAGGGGTTAAGTGTCTTGCTCAAGGACACATCGACACGCTGCCTGGGAGGAGCAGGAATCGAACCGGGAACCTCCGGATTGCCAGACGACTGCTCTACCTCCTGAGCCACTGTCGCCCCTAATGGGATAACTGGGGTTGCAACAAAAGTGCAACTAGGGCTAAAAACCCAATGAAATAAAATAATAATAAATAATATGCTTCTTAGCAGATTTCTTAGCTTAACATAACAGACCTACGTTTGGGGGAACTAATGGGATAACTGGGGTTGCAACAAAAGTGCAACTAAGGGCTAAAAACACAATGAAATAAAATAATAATAATAAATAATATATCCTTCTTAGCAGACTTCTTAGCTTAACATGCAGGGAACTAATGGGATAACTGGGGATGATGTTTGCTCCTGACAAGAGTCTCAAAGTCTGGGGTGATGGTAGACAAAGCAACTCTGAGGTCATGCTCAATGTCCAATCTGTTCCCCCGCTTTGTCTTCAGCTGGACCAGAGCTGAGAAGCCACTTGCACAAAGATGGGTAGTGAAAAAAAAAAAAAAAAAAAAAAAAATTACTTTTTCTTTTTTTTTACACACACATCCGCGACCCACTCAAAATGGCCCCGCGACCCACTTTTGGGTCGCGACCCACCAGTTGAGAAACACTGGTCTAAACTCTGTGGTGGAAAACGCCTCTATTTTCATTATTCCGCTTGATTTGAGTCTTGATTCGCTTTTATCTTTTAAAAGCCGCACTGGGCGCCTAGTACTGTTCGAGTCGGATCTAATGAACGCGTTTTGACGCTTGTGTCTCCTTGTTGTGTGGTGTTTGCTTTCATTGTGCAGAGGACTGCAGTATATCTACGGTAGCGAGCAGCACCTGTGTGAGGTGCTCTCAAGCGGATGTCATTTGACTACAATCGTATCTATGATGTAAGCTAGACACATACGTGCATGGGCCTCCAAAGCAGCGCACACCGCTCACACACACACAAACACGCACACACACATATGTGCACGTGCACTACTAGAGCTGTATCTACTTCCAAGAGTAAAGACCTCAACACAAGCATTCATGCGCACGCACACACACACACACACACACACACACACACACACACACACACACACACACACACACACACACACACACACACACACACACACACACACACACACACACACAGACACTCACACAAACAAACACACACACACACACACACACACACACACACACACACACACACACACACACACACACACACACACACACACACACATACACACACACACACACAGACAGACACACTGCCCGAGCAATCTTACCTCTAACAGAACTAGATGAGACCATGCCATTCTCGTGCAGGAGGAAACTCAAAAGGGGCACAATTGATGCTCTCCCTGTATCGTGTCCAGCTTGACCCGACAACAAGTGTCATCCCTCAGCGATGGAACACACGGTCGGTCGAGAAATGTCTTGTTTTGACAGTAAAAACGGCAATAAATATTAACAACGGTATCATTTCATCGGTTTAGTCTTAACCTGTTCCACCCGTGGAATATTTTCGCCTAAAATATATACCTAGGTAAATGGAATATTGCTCCACTTCTACAAGGCTATTTGCATATTCTTGGTATCTACTGTAGGTACATCTATGGACCTCAGGGAATGTATTCACAGTGTCAGAAATATTGTGTCTATTACTAGGCTTGCTTAAATTGTGATGAAACAAAAGAGAATATGAATAATGATTTTTCTTTGAATCTTTGACAGTGAATAACACCATGATAATAATGACCAAACTTAAAAAACTGCCACTGATCTTGTTCAGTACCTTCTTGAGATCATGTGTACAAAAAAAAATCTAAGGAAATTAATAAAGGGAAGATGATTAAACAGAAGGTTCTGTAGATACAGTACTGAATGCAATTTGGAATATTATAGAATATAGAATATGATGCTTATAAATTACCTTATTATAGCCAATTCGCACATTTATATATATATATATATAATACATATATTATCTTTCAAATGCCCGAATTCAATTTGGATTTAGTATCACCAGGCGTGCATAAGAACAGATAATGATATCTACTGTAATTTACTGTACCTTTTTATTTTCACCACAGTGCAACCATTTTGAAACTAATTTCAGATCTAATTGTTGCTACATGCTAACAATAGGGAGGAGAAACTAACTGCGTTTCAATATTTGTCAAAAACATTACCCTTTGTGGCTTATTATCGCGAATAATAACAGTTATTGAAATAATTCATTCAGAACTACTAAAACTACAATTCCCATGATTTAAATTTTCCAAAATGGTCACCGTCTTGTAATAGACTTCAGCAAATCGAGAAGTTAAAACTATCTAATGGCACTTTTAATGTATTGATGATAATATACATTCTACATGCTTTTGTGACATGTTAGTGATGTTAATACTTGAAAACGTTTGATTAAAAAATCGCAAAAAATATGCAACACTGAAAAATATTGATTTATGACCATATGCCTTTTTGGGGTCGGTACCGACCCCGTCGGGTGGAACAGGTTTTTAAACTAGCATACATCTCCCAGAGAGGGGTGAGGAGGTCATTTCACGTATCTCAATGGAACTGAACCTTTTGAGATTTCTTGAAACCAGTGACAGTATCACTATCTTGAGATTCGGTGGATGATGATGTTGCTTGTCTTTAACCCTTTCACTGCCACACTACAGAAGGTTAACCATTTACTATCACACTACCGACTGTTACCTTCTGTAGTGTGGCAGTGAAAGGGTTAACCTTCGGTGTATTGTCACAGTGAAAGGGTTAAACGGATACAAGGCCACACTCAGATACTCCGGTGCACCGGTCTGCCTCGACGATATGTTCTCTGTGTTTATTTTGCCTTTGGCTTCCAATTATTATTATTACATTTCTTTTACAGTGTCTCCTATACACATGGGCTGATTTACAGGGGTGGAGGTATTTGATAGGGAGGAAGATATTCAAAATATAGTCGTCTATAATAATACTACTCAATATTGATGATCAAGTCTATTTGTCTATAAGCATTAGTCTTACTAGTAGTTGTTTAGAGATGACCCGTACCCGGCTTAGCTTATCAGACCCCTCCCTATTGAGAGAAAAGGGTTTGCAAACACTTGTTATAAGATAAGATAAGATAAGATAAGATAAGATAAGATAAGATAAGATATTCCTTTATTTGGCCTCTTGGGGAAATTATCCGTCATAGCAGCATGGGGGAGGGGGGAGGGGAGGTACAGGTATGGGCAGGGTAATAGTAGAAAGACATAAATATAGGCAATAAAATTAGATCTGAATATCAAAATATGAGAAAAATAAACGGTTTAAACAATATAATTAACTCTGATTATAAAAATACGAGAAAAGTAAACAAAGATGAGGGTCTGTAATGTATGCCCTATTGGTTATAGTATACATTACAATAAATATAGACAATACATGTTTTTTTATCTGACTATATACTATGAGTAAGAGTAAAAGTAAACAGTAGACACAAGGTGCCCTAACTGGCATGATATGTCATGTTGTAGTCCGTGCAGGTTTTGGAATTATTCTAATGTATTATGGAAATTATGTGTATTATGGACATGGTGTGTATTATGGACATGATGTGTGTTATGGACATGATGTGTATTATGGACATGATGTGTATTATGGACATGGTGTGTATTATGGACATGATGTGAATTATGGACATGATGTGTGTTATGGAAATGATGTGTATTATGGAAATGATGTGTGTTATGGAAATCATGTGCATTATGGACATGATGTGTGTATTATGGACATGGTGTGTATTATGGACATGATGTGTATTATGGACATGATGTGTATTATGGACATGATGTGTATTATGGACATGATGTGTATTATGGACATGATGTATTATGGACATGATGTGTATTGAATGAATGAATGAATGAAAAAGTGTATTAAAAGTATTCTCCACATTCCTCCAAACAAATCACAATATCAAGCTCCGTCAAACAGAACAATCATAATTTTTTAATTTTATTTAGCCTTTATTTAACCAGGTTTGTCCCAATTGAGATCCAGGATCTCTTTTACAAGGGAGACCTGGCCAAGAAACAGCAGCAACACAAAGTTTCAACATACACACATAGACACTACAGACAAAAGGTACGTTACAAAATGGTCAAACAAAACATCTGCACACAATAAACGTGGTTACAATAGGCTTCACATGAAGATTACCCATGCACATGAGATTTCATAATGAAAAATAAATTATAAACAAAAAGTCAAGAGCAATGTAGTTAGTTAGTTGACATGTTCAAAAAAGGAGTAGAGGGAAGCTAAGCTTATTTGATCCCTACCCCCTTACATTTAAATCTTTTCTTCCATTAATTTGACTTGATATAACATAATATCCGCATTACTCAATTCTATATTTCTCTAATGTGTTCTTTAAGCTGCTTTTTAGATTGTGCAATATGTTTACTCATTTTGATGTATTCAGGGACATGATGTGTGGGAGAGCAGCGGGACTCATTGGCTCTGTTTAAAACACTTGCAGATTGGCTTCTTGTGGTGTTTCTGTTGCTGCTCTCTCTCTTCAGAGCGTTGTCTCCTGCGGTGATTTAAAGCCCCCTCTCTCCGCTGGGCCCATACGTCTCGCTAATGGCGTGAGAATCCTATAAGGGTTAATTTGGCGCCCCCTCGAACAAAGTTGTGATGATTCCCCTGCTCGTATTCTCCACTCTAGATGAGACCGCTTTGCCTACGGCTAAAGTGCTGCTCTTCTAAAGCTGTCGACTAAAAACACACTTCTTCAATCAATATCTGGAAAAACAACTAAAATAACGTTTGACTGTCTTTTACTATTATGCACTTTGCTACTACATAATCTACCTACTACCTACCTACTATGCTAGTATGTCTATACTGAATGAATGAATGAATGAAAACTTTATTTAACAGATTGCAGAATGGGTACAATACAGTACGGCTCAATACACACAATTGTTAAGGGGATGCAGACCAGAGAAAGACTTTCGTCTTGTTTACATCAGGGTCCCCATTTTCAATTCATATTGGACTAGTACTACTATGCACTCAAGACTGTAGCACTCAAGTTCAACACTGTTTGACGAACAATCTTACTGACCGTTAGGTGCCAGAGTTGTACCCGTCCTGCTGACTTGTTGCACAGAACTTGTAAGTATCTTTGGATAAAAGCGTATAAATGACTAAATGTGAATATAAAGTGCCCTCCCACCCATGCCTTTACTGATGTCTGTATAGTTCTGCAGCAAATGTTGTGTACCTCTCCCCCAAGCCAAGCCAAGCCAATTCCATTCATTTGATTTCATTTCTGCGTTTTGGACATGATTGCGCTGCAGGGTGGAATCCAATTTGCCATTACTGTATGAATGGAGACACGACGGGCTCTTCAATTTCCTCCACTGGGTTCAGCTTATACACAGGATGCGGCTTGATAGGGCTTGTGCACGGAGAGGGCTTTTACTGCTGTATCGATTCAGATAGTCTTTTACAAACTGCGGGATGAAGGATGCATTTGGTGTCTATCTGTGAGAGTATCGTGTTGCTTCAAAATGAAGGAGTTAATACGAGAAACTCCTCATCATGGAGAGTGTGAGAACACACACACGTATGCACACGTACACACACGCACACACACACACACATTTTAATACTTTATTTGGTTCCACAAATTATATTACATAAACAGGGAATCAAATGTATCGGGGCCAAGCAGCACTGAACACTTAGCACCTCCTTCTCCACGTGGCTAAGCTGCCAATAACACACACACACACACGCACGCACGCACGCACGCACGCACGCACGCACGCACGCACGCACGCACGCACGCACGCACGCACGCACGCACGCACGCACGCACGCACACACGCACACACACACACACACACACACACACACACACACACACACACACACACACACACACACACACACACACACACACACACACACACACACACACACACACACAGATACAGATACAGATGCAGCTCTTACGACTCTGAGCTCTGCCCTGCTCTGCTACTGCGGTAATCATGCACCATTAACCTGGCAGTGCTGTTAACGAGGCGTTAACGATACTGCGCACTTGCGGTAGAGGTGCGATTTTTTACGAGCTGGATCTGTACTTTATTTTATTCTTAATATGTCGTTTTTAGTAGGGATGCGGATATATCCGATATCGGTCGGATACCAGGCTAAGAAAAGAATATCGGTATTGGATCGTTTCCCCCCGATACTAAAATCCAATACCAACAAACGAGTGACTTGATTTGCTACATTTTGGACACGTTAACTGTCTAATGGAGAGAAATGTATTATAGCAAACATTTTGTTCAATGACCTCAAATTGACGGGCCAAGTCTATACTGTCTATTAAAAGTAATGAATCGGTACTCTGTATCTGCCCAAAGCCCAAGTCTGTCGCTATCAGGACTGGGTATGGGCAGTATGGGTATAATAGGTATGGGCAGGGTAATAGTAGAAAGACATAAATAAGCAATAAAATAAGATCTGAATTAGGGTTGGGCGATTCTTGCTCAAATGTGAATCATGATTTATCTCTAAGAATTGAGATCATGATTCTCTCACACAATTCTTATTTTTTAAATAAAATCATTTATTGCACTCTTTCTAAACAGACAACATAACATATATGAAGTGCTTGACTTAAACGTAAGTCTCTTGTAACATACAAAATAACTAAGTCAGAATCGTCATCATTTAAAAAAGTTAAGTAAAAAGTAAAAAAAAAAAAAAAAAAAAAAAATTGTAATAAAGATAAATTGTCCTCATTTAGAAATGAGATTGCATAGGTCTATAAATTGAGATCGCGATTTTCTTTTGATTACTCACCCAGCCTTAATCTGAATATAAAAATATGAGAAAAATAAACAGTGTTAAAAAATAAAATTATTTCTGAGTGCCAATTATATTAGGCTATTTGTTACAGCAGCTCCCTGCATGGGGTTTGTTTTGAAGATACTTAGGCAGAGGAGCCCGTGTCACTGTGACTGTGGAGTTATTTCTGTTCATGAAGCAGGCGGCGTGAAGGCCGCTCAGTAGAACTCCTGTGTCTCCAAAAAACAAGTTAATCTTTATACTGTTGCAGTTGAATTATTACGATTTCGGGGGGTAGAAATTTGATTGAAATATACCCGTTTGAATGAAAAACCACCATGACAATTGTATTACAAAAGACAAGACGTTAGAAGAAACGTTTCATTTCAACGTCTATTTGAGCCGTTTGAGAATGAGCCAAAACGTGAGACGTCAATGTGATTCTTCCGGAATGTACATCTTGGAAGCCAACACATAAATGGATGTTTCCTAAGTTCACTGTAATAATGCTGTGTTCACCGGTAACTCGGTAAATGTAATGAAGTGATTTTGTTTTCCTGGCCTGAGTGGAATGGCTTCCCGGAGTGAATAACTCCTACGTACCTTTCGCCACCGCCGCCATCTGAAGTGCTAACGCATCGCTGGTGGAACGGAACAGGGAACAGAGATCAGGGAACAGGGCGTATCGCTGGTGGAACAGGGAACGGGGCGTATCTCTGGTGGAACAGGGAACAGGGCATATCGCTGGAGGAACAGGGAACAGGGAACGAGGCGTATCTCTGGTGGAACAGGGAACAGGGCGTATCGCTGGTGGAACAGGGAACAGGGAACAGGGAACAGGGCGTATCGCTGGAGGAACAGGGAACGGGGCGTATCTCTGGTGGAACAGGGAACAGGGTGTATCGCTGGTGGAACAGGGAACAGGGCGTATCTCTGGTGGAACAGGGAACAGGGCGTATCTCTGGTGGAACAGGGAACAGGGAACAGGGCTTATCTCTGGTGGAACAGGGAACAGGGAACAGGGCGTATCTCTGGTGGAACAGGGAACAGGGCGTATCTCTGGTGGAACAGGGAACAGGGCGTATCTCTGGTGGAACAAGGAACAGGGAACAGGGCGTATCGCTGGTGGAACAGGGAACAGGGAACAGGTCATATCTCTGGTGGAACAGGGAACAGGGAACAGGGAACAGGGAACAGGGCGTATCGCTGGTGGAACAGGGAACAGGGAACAGGGCGTATCTCTGGTGGAACAGGGAACGGGGAACAGGGAACAGGGCGTATCTCTGGTGGAACAGGGAACGGGGAACAGGGAACAGGGTGTATCGCTGGTGGAACAGGGAACGGGGCGTATCTCTGGTGGAACAGGGAACAGGGAACAGGGCGTATCTCTGGTGGAACAGGGAACAGGGAACAGGGAACAGGGCGTATCGCTGGTGGAACAGGGAACAGGGCGTATCTCTGGTGGAACAGGGAACAGGGAACAGGGAACAGGGCGTATCTCTGGTGGAACAGGGAACAGGGCGTATCTCTGGTGGAACAGGGAACAGGGAACAGGGCGTATCTCTGGTGGAACAGGGAACAGGGAACAGGGCGTATCTCTGGTGGAACAGGGAACAGGGAACAGGGCGTATCTCTGGTGGAACAGGGAACAGGGAACAGGGCGTATCGCTGGAGGAACAGGGAACAGGGCGTATCTCTGGTGGAACAGGGAACAGGGCGTATCGCTGGTGGAACAGGGAACAGGGCGTATCTCTGGTGGAACAGGGAACAGGGAACAGGGCGTATCTCTGGTGGAACAGGGAACAGGGTGTATCGCTCGAGGAACAGGGAACAGGGCATATCGCTGTGTGGCGTGTAATACAAATTCATATACAAATTGGATTCAGATGTGAGAGGCTATTCCCCCCCCCCAGTTTTCGCATGCACCATCATCTGTTTTATTTTGGAATCAAAGGCCGCTGATTTGTTGTGGCTCCCAAGCCAATGCATTCTTCTTCTGTTTACATTTGCCTTCATTAGCGAAATTAATTTATTTATCGGGAGCCAGAAAACCAATTACAGGACGAGAGGAGAAGATATGAGCACCTGGTAATCGTGACCGCCCCTCCCCCTCCTCCTCCTCATCCTCTTCCTCCTCCTCCTCCTCCTCCTCCTCCTCCTCCTCCTCCTCCTCCTCCTCCTCCTCCTTCTCTACGCCTCTACTAGATGGGCAGAAATGTCGAGATGCCATTTCTTAAGCTGTCCATCTCCAGCGAAGATGGAGTAGGCAGCATCTCACACACACACACACACACACACACACACACACACACACACACACACACACACACACACACACACACACACACACACACACACACACACACACACACACACACACACACACACACACACACACACACACACACACACACACACACACACTGCTGCTAAAGGGAGGAGGGCCCTCTGGTCTCTCTGAGGTCTCAAGGACAGCAGTGATCATGCTGTTAGGTGGGAGACGGCTCGGCCTGCCTGCCGGGGCAACTCTCCGTGGCAGGAATGTGTCGGGGGGTGGGGGGTGCTGAGGGGGGTAGGAGAGAGGAGCTGAAGATGAAAAAGAAAAGGACGCATCAGAAGGAAAGGTCCTTGAGTCTCGGAGCCCCTCTCTCGCCCTCCTGCGCTCCAGCTGTCCTGTGTTACAGAGCGCTCTGGCACCAAGGTCACCCTGAGAGCGCTGACCTCTACAGAGTGGGCTCTGAGGCAGCCTCTGGGTGTGGAAGAAGAAATACAAATAAAATAACTCAAGTCAGAATCGTCACCATTTAAAAAAGTTAAGTAAAAAGTGAAAAAGATTCTAATTCTTTTATTTATAAAAGAAAAATCGTCATCATTTAGAAATGAGATTGCATAGGTCTATGAATCGAGATTTTTCTATTAATTGCCCAGCCCTAGCGGCAACCTTTTGCGATAGGTCACTTCCATTGCCACGCCCCCTTTTTAGTCAATTGGCATGAACACACACACACACACACACACACACACACACACACACACACACACACACACACACACACACACACACACACACACACACACACACACACACACACACACACACACACACACACACACACACACACACACACTTGACCTCCACGCCCAATCTCAGCCTCCTAGGGTGAAGACTGCGGCCACTAAAAGGGTCTGGACCAACCGACTGAGTGTGACCTAATAGCAGCTGAAAGGGTTCATATCCAGGGCTGCAGCAGCAGTGTACGTGGGGCTGCCCGTTCCACACGACAGGTAGACAGAGAGCAGACGATCATCTGCCCGGCACCGCTCAGCTCTGAAGAGAGAGGGGGTTGACCTCGATGGGTTGGAGGAGCGCTTACGAGGAGAGATGGGAGAGAAAACAATGGAATAGTGGACACAACACAACCAGTGCATTAACGCACAGATTGAAAAGCACAGACAGGACCATTAAGGGGCGAAGAAAGCTTTCAGGATATAAAACGCGAGGCGTGCGGGCTGCTCTATATATTTCGAAAGCAGACAATTACGAAGGTCACCGGGCTAGCCGGCGAAGACAGAGTGGTGGTGGTGGTGGTGGTTAGTGTGGTATTGGTATTTACCAGCCCCCCCCCCTCCCCTGACAGACACACACACACACACACACACACACACACACACACACACACACACACACACACACACACACACACACACACACACACACACACACACACACACACACACACACACACACACACACACACACACACACACACACACACAAAGGATTGGAGCATAAATGCTTAAAAGCTTTTTAAAGGTTTTATGTGGTAGAACGGATGAAAGCCCCCCTGCTGTTTGGTCCCTGTGAATCATGAAGAAGCGTTTTCTTCTTCTTCTGTGCTTTATTTTTCTGCTGTGTTATTTATTATTGTCAAGACAGCAACGCTGAATAACGTGCGCCTGTGTGTGGCAATGAGGAATGTGTGTGTGTGTGCGTGTGAGAGAGAGAGAGAGAGAGAGAGAGAGAGAGAGAGAGAGAGAGAGAGAGAGAGAGAGAGAGAGAGAGAGAGAGAGAGAGAGAGAGAGAGAGAGAGAGAGAGAGAGAGACAGACAGACATTGCTCCCCCGTTCTTCCTCATTTCACCAACCCCTCTATTGTTTCTGCTAATAACCCCATTCTTCTCCAGTGTAATGACAGGGATTATCAAATTAATTCCAGATCCTTTGTCTCTGGCTAGTGTTCCGCCATGTGGTTGTAGGGGGGGGCGGGGTGGGGGGGGTGGTTGAAGGGGAGGAGGGGGTGGGCGAGTGTTGACGAGACAGTTTGAGTCATCGCTGGACTTGTCGTCCTTCCTGACCATCCGCTGAGTGTGTGTTTTTCAAAAGGAATGATTGCGAGAGGAGGAGGATGAGGTCATGGAAACATGTCAGCGGGCCTCCCTTGGTCATGCAGGCCATGCCCCCTTTCCCCCGCCCTGATGGGAGTGATGCGGTCACACTGGCCACGCCCCCTTCCCTCCGCCCTGATGGGAGTGATGCGGTCACACTGGCCACGCCCCCTTCCCTCCGCCCTGATGGGAGTGATGCGGTCACACGGGCCACGCCCCCTTCCCTCCGCCCTGATGGGAGTGATGCGGTCACACGGGCCATGCCCCCTTTCCCCCCGCCCTAATGGGAGTGATGCGGTCACACTGGCCACGCCCCCTCCCTCCGCCCTGATGGGAGTGATGCGGTCACACTGGCCACGGCCCCTTCCCTCCGCCCTGATGGGAGTGATGCGGTCACACTGGCCACGGCCCCTTCCCTCCGCCCGAATGGGAGCGGAGGGGCTGCGACAATCGGGGCTGACCGTAAAAAAAGGATCCTAAATCAGAAGGCCGCTGATTGGATGGGAAACGACGAGAAGGCCGTTGATTGGATGGGAAATGATGAGAAGGCCCAGAGAAGGCCGTTGATTGGATGGGCTCGACGAGAAGGGCGCTGGCACCCGCCACGAAGATGGGGAAACAACGCAGAGGCAGACGGGAGCGCTGGCTCGTGTTTTGACTCCTCCGGAGCCACGTCACATTAACTTGCCTAATTTATGCGTTCCAATTTGAATAAAAGCCTGCGAGACTGCGTGCGCGTGTGAGTGTGTGTGTGTGAGAGTGTGCCACATCGGCGTGTATGTGTGTGTGTGTGTGTGTGCGTCTGTGTGTGTGTGTGTGCGCGCACTCACACCGGCGTGACCAATGACACTTTTCGCTCAGAGTCAAAATCCCTTACTTGTGGAATTCTCCCTAGTCTGCACTTTCGACTTATACTGCCCTGCAGAAGCTAACCGCAGTAACTATACTGGCCTGCAGAAGCTAACCGCAGTAACTATACTGCCCTGCAGAAGCTAACCACAGTAACTATACTGCGCTGCAGAAGCTAACTGCAATTACTATACTGCCCTGCAGAAGCTAACCGCAGTAACTATACTGCCCTGCAGAAGCTAACTGCCGTATCTATACTGCCCTGCAGAAGCTAACCACTGTAACTATACTGCCCTGCAGAAGCTAACTGCCATATCTATACTGCCATGCAGAAGCTAACCACAGTAACTATACTGCCCTGCAGAAGCTAACTGCCGTATCTATACTGCCCTGCAGAAGCTAACCGCAGTAACTATACTGCCCTGCAGAAGCTAACCACAGTAACTATACTGCCCTGCAGAAGCTAACCACAGTAACTATACTGCCCTGCAGAAGCTAACCACAGTAACTATACTGCCCTGCAGAAGCTAACCGCAGTAACTATACTGCCCTGCAGAAGCTAACTGCAATTACTATACTGTCCTGCAGAAGCTAACCGCAGTAACTATACTGCCCTGCAGAAGCTAACCACAGTAACTATACTGCCCTGCAGAAGCTAACTGCAATTACTATACTGTCCTGCAGAAGCTAACCGCAGTAACTATACTGCCCTGCAGAAGCTAACCACAGTCACTATACTGTCCTGCAGAAGCTAACCGCAGTAACTATACTGGCCTGCAGAAGCTAACCGCTGTAACTATACTGCCCTGCAGAAGCTAACCGCAGTATATATACTGCCCTGCAGAAGCTAACCACAGTAACTATACTGTCCTGCAGAAGCTAACCACAGTAACTATACTGTCCTGCAGAAGCTAACCACAGTAACTATACTCTCCTGCAGAAGCTAACCACAGTAACTATACTGCCCTGCAGAATCTAAGCACAGTAACTATACTGTCCTGCAGAAGCTAACAGTATCTATACTGCCCTGCAAAAGCTAACCACAGTAAAGTTACTGCCCTGCAGAAGCTAACCACAGTAACTATACTGCCCTGCAGAAGCTAACCGCAGTAACTATACTGCCCTGCAGAAGCTGTATTTCATGGCAATAATGTTCAGGTTTGTTCGTCCCGTGAGATATAATCTCGAAAATAACGGCAATATTTTCTCTGCTGCAGCTTTGACAGCGGCTGGTGTGAGCTGGGTAGTGTCGTTTTACGACATTTCTACATCCATCAAAAGCCCTGTGTCTCCTCTTTCTTGACTGCGTCATTTCCTCACGTCTAAATCATCCGGTTTCCGATGCAATGTGCAGAGATTTCTACAAGCTCATATTTAGCTAATAACACTTAAAATCATTGGTAAACAAACAAAAATGTACATTTTGACTGCTGTTTTGATAGGGTTAGGGTCTTTACTCTTGGCTACATTTGAAAAAGAAACGCAACATTAATTATTAGGGACTGTATTGATCTATTTATGACGTGAAATAAATCTCAAATCGGTACCGGGCCGATCGTGCTTAAGGGGTTAAAGTTCTTCGACTATCCGGTGATTTTGTAGTTACTGCAATTCTTCATACCCCTTTTCTCTGAAACAGAGTGAGATTGAACTCTTAAAACTTTGTCACAACATAAAACAGATATTGAGTTACTGCGGTAATGTCGGGAAAGGCTGCACAAAAGCGTCACACAAAAGTAGTCCATTTATTACCATTTAAATTGGCATCGCTACTACCCTGCTGATTTGAAGAAACTGAAAACTGAAAACCACCAGGAAGTGAGAAGTGCCCCTGATGAATATTCGAGCGGGGAAGAGAACCGGGCTCAATCAGACGTACGGCGGAAGTGCGGAACGTGAACCTGGTGAATGTCGCCGTGGCGTTTTGGGGGGCGCTCCGAGCCGCTCTGGTTGTGACCCTGCCCCGGTGTTGTTAAAAGGGCCCCCAGAAGCCATCAAACCGACACTGTCCTTGGCAGCCGCAGTAGATCAGCATCTTTATACGACTCTCCGTAAAAAGCCTGATACATTTGTGTGTGTGTCAATTTTACTGTGTGACACACAGAGTTCTTCCATGGCACCACGGTTTGATATCGAGAGCTTATATAGCCTCTGTCCGGCAGACCTGGGATCAGTGTTATCGGGCCTCGGAAACAAAGATGCAGTGTTTTTCTGCAGAGACCCGAGCTCTAAAAAGGAGATAATTTATGGCCTGCTCAGGGAGGGCTGCAGGTTCGGGCCTGAATGCGTAATGAGCCTCGCTGCACCGGCATACAAATGAACGGAAACCACGGTTTAGTATTTCTTACGGCCTCCCGAACCTCCAAACTCCTGATCTGACCGCTAATTGGCCTGTCTCAAACCCACCCTCTTTTCTTGCGATCCTCCACAGAGGCTTGTCCCGGGGGAAGCGACCATAGATATACAACACTAGATGGCTCAAGGCGGAGTCTCCCGCGCGTACTTCACCGGTGGCCATCTTGCGCGGGTGGACTACTGCTTTAAGGGGATGATCTGCACAAACAAAAATACTCTTTAACTCGCTGAAATCTTGACGGATTTACAAACGGTTTGGTTTATTATTTTTGGGAAGAATTGTTTTTATAATAATTTTTCTTTTTCACATCAAAGTCCATTATAAGTATGTAGTATGATAACTACATCTCTGACGTTTTTAACAAACCAAACGGTTGAAAATGTAGCAAGCTATGGTTATTTCAATAGTACATGCACCATAGACATGCATGTTATGTGAGTGGGCGTGCTCCACCCTCACAAGATGGCTGCCATGTGTCCCCATGGGGCGACAGTGGCTCAGGAGGTAGAGCAGTCATCTGACAATCCGGAGGTTCCAGGTTCGAATTCCCGCTCCTCCCGGGCAGCGTGTCGATGTGTCCTTGAGCAAGACACTTAACCCCTAATTGCTCCCAATGAGCAGGTTGGCACCTTGCATGGTCGCCTCGGCCATCGGTGTGTGAATGTGTGAGTGAATGGGTAAAATGTGAGTAACAAATTGTAAAGCGATTTGGATAAAAGCGCTATATAAAAAAGCAGCCATTTACCAAAAGCAGCCATGTGGCAACGTCGGTCTCCGTTGGCCAGCAGCGCGGGTAAGCCATCTAGTGTTATATATCTATGGAAGCAACGGCTGTGGCAGGAGGATCAAGGAAATGGGGGGCGGGGCTTGAGATCACGGTCAATTGGCCCAATCGAAGAGCAGGGAAGATGGTTTTTCCTTTCCGCCGAGGCCTACCGTCGCTGCAAATGTCAAGAGTGCAGTTCTGCCGACGGCGACTTTACACTCCTTGTCTAATGCCAATCTCCTGGGGAATAGTGTTGTTGGCACTACATCAGATTGCTCTTTAATAGGCTACCGTGGAGTGAACTTTTCCCAGGACCTCTTTCGATGTGGCCACTCAAGTGTTACATCTATGAGTGTAAGCACTGTATTGTATGGGGTGGCAGGGTTATGTTTTTATACGTTATCTCGGCCAAGGAGCTTGTGTTTTCACACCCTATCTGTCTGTCTCGTCTGTGAACAATATATATTGATAAGTAGATATATTGATAAGTAATGGCTGTCTCGTCTGTGAACAAGATATATTGATAAGTAATGGCCGGATGTCCACGAAACCTGCTGTGCACATTCATGAGCCCGACAGGAAGAAACCTATTTATTTTGTAAGGCTCTTCTCTAACCCTAAGCCTAACCCCCCTGACCTTTCCTTGATCTCCACTATCGGACCAAACATTTTAAATTTTCAAATGAGCCCTTAGATGTACAGTCACAATATATATGTGCTATATAAATGTTTGACATACAGTGGCACCATTTGATTGGATTTAGGTGACCCCGTATAGTGACGCCATCGGGTCACGCTGAAAGGTTATGGCCATATAATTGGCTGTGAACATTCGTGACCCCGTGACCTCTAGTGCCACCGTCAGGACAAACTTACATTTTGTTTCAAACGAGCAGAACTTACTCAGGGAGCGCCTCTCAGGGAGCAGTCGGACTGTTGGAGGATACTGTGATCGCACTCGCAGACGTTACTGTAGCCTGTAGCCTGTAGGCCTTGTGTATGTATGTATGTGACAAATAAACCTCTTGAATCCTGTCATATATTCAATCAGTTTCAGTAACTACAGAACACATAATACTAGACAACTCACTTGTTGAGGTCCGGCCGTCTGGACGGTCTGGGCTTCCACAGCACATTCCATGATAAAAAAAAGGTATCCATTTAGTTAGATGATAGATCATCATCCAACACTGTCTACAGTATCCTATCCTGGGTTCATACGACCGCAGGCGCCGGCACGGTCACCGGGCGTTATCAATAATAGTCCCCACCGGAGCAAAGTGGGTCAAGTTTGATTTGTGCCGTGCAGGCTGCAGCGCCGCCGCGCTCCGAATGGTAATTGCAAGAATAGCATGCATGTTGCCATATTACGTGTGAATTAGTGCGCAAATCATTAATCATACATCCAAAATAGCATACGTTTATTATTATACACGATGATGATACAGAAAATTACAGAAAAATGAGAAATGCATGGCAAAAGTAGCATTTATATTCAGTAATCTAGAGATCCCCAGGGGAGCTTTAGCGACACCCAGGGGAGCTGATGTCTGATCTAGGTGAACTATAGCGGACCGAGCTCCCCCCGTGGATCGCACCCTGCCTTTACTATCACACTACCGACGGTCACCGCTCACTGTCCTGTTGTGGAGATATTCAACACTCATCTTCTCATTTCAAATAGCGAGTCTGTCTGCTGTGAGACTTGAATTAGCCTGTTGCGCCACATTGAACATGATCACCTACTGTAGCAAAGATACTGATTTAAAGAAAAGTTATATCCTTATTGAAATACAACAACACAGGTGTGCCATGTAGGGATGCAACAATATATCACTATATACTGTACTGTATATACACCTGCTATATAACTATCTACCTCATACTATAATCTACCATAACTGTGTATGATAGCATGTACAATAGTGCTGTGTATACCAGGCAGATATACATTTATATATTTATATTTACTGTATATATATATATATTAGAGGTGGGCATATATAAATTTTTTTAATCTAGATTAATCTATCTGCAATCCCGGATTTAATCTAGATTAATCTAGATTAAAATGGCTCAAAAAAATAAATAAAAAACCTGCCGAAGGCATTCAAAATATGTGTGTTCTACCCAAATAATGACCAGAAGTAAGTCCTTACTTTTTCTTTCCTCCTTATGTTTCTCAGGCCAGGTGACCCATTACACCATGAGCCCATCTCCCGTTGCCAAAATGCATTACAGACTGTTTGAAAAAGCTGTTTTGCTATGATAATTGGTAATGAAATATCAAAATAATGTTCAATAAGATGTACTTGTGTTTAATAAGTTGTTTTATTCAGAAGTTAACACAAATAAATAATATTACCAGTACAGTACAGTATCTAGCACACTCTCAGGAGCAAAACAGAAAGAATCATTTCAAACTTATATATATATATATATATATATATATATATATATATATATATATAAGTATATATATATATATATATATATATATATATATATATATATATTTGTCTGTAAATACCTGCATATAATATGTAGATACTATATATATCTGTACATATCCCTTACCTACTCTTACTAGTAGTTACTATATCTATATCTGTACATATCGCTTACCTACTCTTACTAGTTACTATATCTATATCTGTACATGTCCCTTACCTACTCTTACTAGTTACTATATCTATACTTATTCCTTACCTACTCTTACTAGTTACGCTTAATTATGTTTAATCACCTGTACATTGTATATTACTATTGCACTTTACTGTTACATTTGCACTCTGGTTGGATGCTAAACTTCTTTTTGGTTGTACTGTACTTGTGCTGTATGATGACAATACATTTTAATATAATCTATATGAATAAATAGACATAAGGGATGCACAGATCAGATTTTGTTCAGTCCCGATGCTGATACCTGGGCTTTGGGCTTTTGAGTACTGTTACTGTATATATATAGGAGCCAAGACGGTGAACTGTAGAAATTTAGGTAGTAGTTTATTTTCTGTGGCCACAGAAAGTATCCTCAGTTTACAATCGGAGACAAGTGTAACACCAGCGTCTGACCAGAAAGTGAGAAAGAGCTCTGGTCAGACTTACAATTAAACACACCAGCTGGGAATGACGAATGGAAACAAAGATGAAGACATTTAAAAACAAAGATGGGTTTAGAGGTTTTGTCGTGTCTGACGCAAGATTGAAGACGAGGACAACAATCTTTTTTTACAGGAATAATTATGTCCTATCTAAGTCAAGCTGTCCTGGGCCTTGGGTTGTTGTTTGAAGAATATTAGCATGTTTGCCCTATTGCCTGAGTAGCTATACACTAGTTAAAATATATCAACTAGTCAAGGCTGTGAATATGTATTTAACAGCGAAACATGACATTTTTCTATAACAGTACCGATCCGATCCATTGCTTTTAATGAACATTGTAGACTTGGAGTGTTATTTTGGGGTCGTGGGACTAAGACTATTGAGACATAATATAATTTTCAACCTTTAGAGAGAGTTAACGTGTAAGAATCACGCTGCTTTTATTTCTGGCACGTTGGACGTGTGTTTCTTGGTATTGGATGTTAATTATTGTCAGAAATTCTCAGATACAGATGATTGGACCAATAATATCTGATACCAGTGTCGCTGCCTCCCTAATAGTCATCGCTGAGGTGAAATATATATCCTTTTTCACAAGCTTTCTTCAAGTTTTGTCCTGAATACCATGATTATATTGAATCGTAAGCCCAGCGTATCGTCACATCCCTGGTACCACACTCAAGTCAAGTCAAGTCAAGTCAAGTTTATTAGCATGTCCGAAACTGGGCAATTCATGTTACAGCAGATAAGAACTCCAAAAAAACACAGTAAACATATATAGCAAGAAGAACACAGACAGACATGTACAGTACATGGTGGCAGGATCAGATGATGACAACAGCCAAACAAGCAACCACAACCATCCCCCCACCCATGAGGTTACACGAGGTCAGCTCCGCCATTTTAATTAAGGGAATGCACCGTTCGCCATGTATTCAATGGATGTTTATCCATTCGCTTGATCAGAATCTGATCTCACATGGCAACTTCTAAATGTATTGCGGCGTTTCAGCATCTCCCACTCGTTTGCCCCGTGTCTTGGACCAAATGGATTTTCCCCTAATCGATAGCATAGGATTGGATTTAGGGGTGCAGTAGCAGGGGGTGGGGGGGTGGGGTGGTGTGGTATGGCTGACTGAGTGGTCCTTGTTCACATTGACGTGATGTCAAGCCCCTAGAACGATGTGCCTTCTTTTCCCATCTACGTCATAACCCTGATCCTGAGTCCGGACCCTGCTTGTGCGTCTTTGTATTATACTTGTATATACAATCAAAACTCGTAGTAATTTGTTAATCTATAAACATTGATCATCACAATAGTATACTCTTCACACTTCTTCATACTTCACTGTTCATACTTTTTGCACATTACTGCTCAATGGCACAGTCCTGTTAAATATTCCATCCCACTGTATTGTTATTTTTTATTGTAATTACTACGTGTATATACTCGACTACATGTGCACAACTGTACAGCCCCCTGGCCTATTCGAACCTTATTTTATTTTATAATTATATTCTAGTATTATATCGTGCTTCTGTTTTAATTGAGTTTATATTGCATTTTTATTTTATTCCACCTTTCGTTTTATTCTATACCGTAATTGTCTGTCCGTTAATGTTGCACCAAAAAACGACCACTACTTGGCAATAACGACCTTTCTGATTCTCATTCTGAGTGGAAGTCCTGACCCGCGTCTCAAAACGTGAAATAGCGAACGGTAATTTAGTACCGTCTTGCCGCGGTCCTCATTATCTGCTGCAGTGAGCATTAGAGCTGCGTCAGGTCCTTTAGGTTTTAATGCCCTCGCGCGCCGCTACCCGCCTCACCGTTATTATTGTGCTCCGGTGACTTTCCATGGGAGAGACTCCGCGCACGGGTAAATTCCGGATGAAAGCACTTGAGTAGGCGGAGGTAACCGAACGCAGGGGATGCACGTCGTCGGGGGCGTTTTGTGTGGTTTCCTCTAGGCCAGGCTTTCTCAGAGCGTTCAGAGTGTCGGGTGCAGAATTGTTGAAAGGGGGGGAGGGGTTGAGATGCTCAAAGGGGGGCGTTAGTTTATTTAATTTATTATCATTGTTTTAATATCAGGACATAACAACTTGACTGGACCCAGAGAGGAACAGGGAAAGTGTTTACTTTTTGTAATGTTTCATTTATACATATTTTGGTAGTAAAAAATAAAAATAAAACTAATAATGAAGATTGGGTCCCATTGTTAGAAGCCTTTATTTGACACACACCACTGACAGACTTAATTCACCCAACAAACTGAAACAAATAGAAACATTAATGACTGAGAATTTTATATAGTTACCCATGATAAACAGAAAACAATCATAACTGTGAGCCGGAAATGTAATTCCCATTGGGTGTGGGGGGTTGAGGGGAGTGTTATGGAACATGGACGTTAGGGGGCTTGAGGGGGCGTTATGGAACATGGACGTTAGGGGGGTTGAGGGGGGTGTTATGGAACATGGACGTTAGGGGGGTTGAGGGGGCGTTATGGAACATGGACGTTAGGGGGGTTGAGGGGGCGTTATGGAACATGGACGTTAGGGGGGTTGAGGGGGTGTTATGGAACATGGATGTTAGGGGGGTTGAGGGGGTGTTATGGAACATGGACGTTAGGGGGGTTGAGGGGGTGTTATGGAACATGGACGTTAGGGGGGGTGTTATGGAACATGGACGTTAGGGGGGTCTTATGGAACATGGACGTTAGAGGGGTGTTATGGAACATGGATGTTAGGGGGGGGGGCGTTATGGAACATGGACGTTAGGGGGGTGTTATGGAACATGGACGTTAGGGGGGCGTTATGGAACATAGACGTTAGGGGGGTGGTATGGAACATGGACATTAGGGGGGTGTTATGGAACATGGACATTAGGGGGGTGTTATGGAACATGGACGTTAGTGGGGGCGTTATGGAACATGGACGTTAGTGGGGGCGTTATGGAACATGGACGTTAGGGGGGTCTTATGGAACATGGATGTTAGGGGGGGGGGGGCGTTATGGAACATGGACGTTAGTGGGGGGGGGGGGCGTTATGGAACATGGATGTTAGGGGGGGGGGCGTTATGGAACATGGATGTTAGTGGGGGTGTTATGGAACATGGATGTTAGGGCGGTGTTATGGAACACGGACGTTAGCGGGGCGTTATGGAACATGGACGTTAGGGGGTTGGTTGAGAACAGGTTGAGAGCCACCGCTCTAGAGACCGTCCCCGGAGACGTCTGTTGCCATGGTGTCATCATCGATGCTCCTATGAGTCCTATCCCAGGATTCATTCCAACACACCAAACGATAACAGTGTTTCTCCCAGGAAGAGGTTCAATCAGGACCTTCATTTGACCCGACAGAGCTCTTCCTGCACCTGAATGTTGATGTTGTGCGGCCGTGTACCCACGTTGCCTCTTTCAATCACACTGTTTCTGGCTCAGCACCAGGTCGAAAGGACTTCTAGTGGCGTTTCCACTCGCAGCAGTTTCAACTCGACAACACAGACATCCTAAGTAATAACAATAACAACAATAAGAAACCTTGCTTGTGCGGCACCTTTCGTATGAGAATTGCAGCCCCAAAGTGTTTCGCAGCAGTAAAATGGACATAAAATTAGCATAAAACAGAATAAAAGCAAAGGCAGGAAATAAGAACGAGGGTAAAAGCAATGCAGACGATAGCGGTACAAATATTGATCGATGGACCTAGAGTTTATTTCCTGTTGCAGTCTTTGTTAATATAGATACCTGGCGGTTAATAGAGCAGGTGCCAGCTGCTCCCGAGAGATGTAATAATGAAGCATCTGTACATCTATACGTAAGTGGTCTATTATTATTGGGAATATGAACATATTTATAATATGAATTGAACACAAAATGAACCTTTTTCCATTTAATGTATTTTATTTTTATTTTGTATACATGTGTTGATATTATAAATATACACAATTGGGCGGCTAAGTGGCGCAGTGGGCAAGACGCTTGCCACTAACGCAGGAGATGCTGGGTTTGAGCCCAGCTCTCTGCGTTGCTTCCGGCTTGGCTGGTCATTCATACTAATACAATTGGCAGTATTAGGGGGTGGGAAAGCCGGTTGGTGAGGATCGGACGTTGTGGACAGCGACTCCTACAGGTCGGTTGGTGCGCCTGTACAGCAGAATCAGGAAGTATCGGGGGCAGCGTGAGCCTCCCACGCGTTACTCCTCGCCACTGAGAGATCGCGCTGTACAGGTGAAAAGATGCGACGGCTGCCTCCTCGTGTACCGGAGGGGACACGTGATGCAAGGCTTCGTCCACATTGCAGCCGACCAGTGGGAGGCATGGTCTAGCAACGTTCGAGACAGGGGAGGGAAGAATGGGATAATACGAAAATTGGGATGGGAGAAAAAAATTGAAAAATGGGGAGAAAAAGTAGATAAAAAAAATATATATATATACACAATTTACACAACAATTATTATAACTATTGTAATATAACATGTGAGGTTATATTTTGATACATACATACATACATACACACACATACATACATACATACATACATACATACATACATACATACATACATACATACATACATACATACATACATACATACATACATACATACATACATACATACATACATACATACATACATACATACATACATACATACATACATACATACATACATACATACATACATACATACACACACACGCACACACATACATACTCATACCTACTCTGTTTCATGTTGTGTATTACTATTTTTATATTTCTTATTTTTTAACCTTACTTGTTGTTATACTTGTGGTATTAGTGTTGCTTTGTTGTTACTGTGTTTTATTATAGTGACATTCAGTGGCGGCCGCCACTGGGGGGCGCTAGGGCGCCGCCCCCCCTCAGGCCCTGCCCTGGTTATATGAGAGAATAACAAGAAATTTTATTTTTTTGTTTTTTGTTTTATAGCCCTATAAATAATATAAAGATGTTTAAAATGAATAATATTTACTCATTTTAAGTATGTTTGTGTTTCCAATGCACAATATAACGTTAATAAATAAAATAATAAATACTCGTTTTCTTGAACAGGAAGTGACTAACTTTTTTTTTTTTTTTGTATTTCTCGGCCCGGGCTAGACGCGATAGCGCTCTGAGTGCGCGTCACTGTGTGATCGCTGTATCCGTAGCAGCCAATCAGTGCGTAACGCGTTGTGCGTTGAAATATGACTATTATGTTGGAATCCGGGCGCGATTTGAAGCGGTCTAGGCACTCAGCGTCAAGAATTTCTGTAGCCGCATTTCGCGGAGACGCTCTCTGATTGGCCGATGCCAGTATTTTTTTCCGTAGCAGCATTTCGCAGAGACGATCTCTGATTGGCCGAATCCACTTTCTAATGTTCCAATTCTAGCTTATTCTAGGTTGGTGGTAGATAGTTGTTGTTGTTGTGAGATGTAGCTGTTTGTCTTAGAGCGTGACTGCAAGGTCTTTAGACGGTTAAGCTTAGGCACTCTTTCAAAGTTGGTTAAGGTTAGAGTTTGTCTTAGAGCATGGCGATAGAACGCCAGGTAGTTTGCAGTCTGTTCGACGCGGAAATAGACAAAGAAATCAAACTACTTGTTGTGTGGTGCTAACTGCTAACAGCTGACAAGCTATATGGCAGTCTGGACAGTGGACTGGATATACATCATCAACAGCGGATTATACACTTTATCAAGAACAGTCTGGGGAGTCGGGACAACAGTGAGTGGTGGACCACGTAAACAGTGCGTTAATTCGGTCTCTCTCTCGCTCTCTCTCTCTCTCTCGCTCTCCTCTCTCTCTCCCCCTCTCTCTCTCTCCCCTCTCTCTCGCTCTCTCTCTCTCTCTCTCTCTCTCTCTCTCTCTCTCTCTCTCTCTCTCGCTCTCTATCGTCTCTCTCTCTCTCTCTCTCTCTCTCTCTCTCTCTCTCTCTCTCTCTCTCTCTCTCTCTCTCTAATTTCACCGCGGGTAGAGCATAACCACTCAGACAATGAATGGTAACTTGTTAAAATGACAATATATACAGATGTGTTTCTTATTGAATCGATCTGAGGAGAGAGAGAGAGAGATGAGAGAGAGAGAGAGAGAGAGAGAGCGAGAGAGAGAGAGAGAGAGGAGAGGGAGAGAGAGAGAGAGGGAGAGAGAGGGAGAGAGAGAGAGAGCGGAGAGAGAGAGAGAGAGCTGTGCGTGTTTGTGTTGGGCTATTCTCCACTTGCACAATCTGAATGTAGCCACTTCCGGCTGACTTCCGGTTGCCAATGGCACTTCCTGTCCCATCCAAATACATTGGTTTTAGCTACTTTTCTCCCCTTATTTAAACAACTTTGTCGTCACAGAGAGGCAATGAAAGATTTTGTATTATTATAGTATAGAATGTATTTAATAAGCAAACGTTTGTCAGCAGGGTTTTTGGGCTGTATTTCATGTAAAAACGTTTACTGTAGTTTCTTGCTCAGCCAGCATTAGCTAACAGAAACTAGTGGTTAAACAGGCCGGATTAGCTTTGAGCTAACTATCTTTCCCGACTCATGTATTCATTCCATTCTAAACATAACGTTAGTTTACAAAACATGACCCGTCTATATAACGTTGAGGAACAAATATATAGACGGGTAATGTTTTGAACAACTAACGTTTAGTTAGAATGGAATGCATCGGCAAAGATCCGTTAGCTCAAAGCTATTCCGGCAGTTTATCAACTTCCTGTCATTTAGAAATATGATTTTATAGTGAAAATCATTACCAAAACGTCCGGAAAAACCTAACGGGAGCATTATAGACTGTCATACAAATGTACAAATGCTATAAGGTGGCAAGAAATGCACTATAAACAATACTTTGCGGCGTCGTTTCTTGCGCTAGCCTCTGTTGTTAGCCAGCATTAGCCTTAATAGCTTTGAGCTAACTATCTTTGCCGATGCATAAAGTATTGTTTATAGTGCATTTCTTGCCACCTTATTGCATTTGTACATTTGTATGACGGTCTATAATGCTCCCGTGAGGTTTTTCCGGACGTTTTGGTAATGATTTTCACTATAAAATCATATTTCTAAATGACAGGAAGTTGATAACTGGCCGGAAATAGCTTTGAGCTAACTATCTTCCCGACCCATGTATTCATTCCATTCTAAACGTAACGTTAGTTGTTCAAAACATTACCCGTCTATATAATTTGTTCCTCAACGTTATATAGACAGGTCATGTTTTGTAAACTAACGTTATGTTTAGAATGGAATGAATACATGGGTCGGGAAGATAGTTAGCTCAAAAGCTATTCCGGCCAGTTTATCAACTTCCTGTCATTTAGAAATATGATTTTATAGTGAAAATCATTACCAAAAACGTCCGGAAAAACTCACGGGAGCATTATAGACCGTCATACAAATGTACAAATGCTATAAGGTGGCAAGAAATGCACTATAAACAATACTTTATGCATCGGCAAAGATAGTTAGCTCAAAGCTATTAAGGCTAATGCTGGCTAACAACAGAGGCTAGCGCAAGAAACGACGCCGCAAAGTATTGTTTATAGTGCATTTCTTGCCACCTTATAGCATTTGTACATTTGTATGACAGTCTATAATGCTCCGTTAGGTTTTTCCGGACGTTTTGGTAATGATTTTCACTATAAATCATATTTCTAAATGACAGGAAGTTGATAAACTGGCCCGGAATAGCTTTGAGCTAACGGATCTTTGCCGATGCATTCCATTCTAAACGTAACGTTAGTTGTTCAATAACATTACCCGTCTATATAATTTGTTCCTCAACGTTATATAGACGGGTCATGTTTTGTAAACTAACGTTATGTTTAGAATGGAATGAATACATGGGTCCGGGAAAGATAGTTAGCTCAAAGCTAATCCGGCCTGTTTAACACTAGCTTCTGTTAGCTAATGCTGGCTGAGCAAGGAAACGAACAGTAAACGTTTTTACATGAAATACAGCCCAAAAACCCTGCTGACAAACGTTTGCTTATTAAATACATTCTATACTATAATAATACAAACGTTTCATTGCCTCTCTGTGACGACAAAGTTGTTTAAATAAGGGAGAAAAGTAGCTAAAACCAATGTATTTGGATGGGACAGGAAGTGCCATTGGCAACCGGAAGTCAGCCGGAAGTGGCTACATTCAGATTGTGCAAGTGGAGAATTGGAAACGTGGTTGCATTTGACTGACTGTGATCATATATTGATCGATGGCAATGGTGATAATATTCGCCAATGCGTGCCTTGTACATGTTTGCAAAATGTTTGGTATCAAGTCAAGTCAAGTCAAGAGTTTTAATTGTCACGGCATACAGGTATACAATGAAATGCGGGTGGTCTTGCCCGCAACGATGTGCAATACAGTGGTACATATAATAGAATCAAAAGAAGGAAACAACATTGTGCAGTAACAGGTAGCAGGTAACATGGAGTGACATCTTGGTATCTGTACATAGTTATTTACAGAGCATGTGGGACATACTAGTTAGCTTTGGTAGTGCAATACACTGTTCCTGTTATTCTAATTTAAAGTGTCCTTTCCTTTGGCCATAAGTGTGCGTGTGTGCGACATGAGTGTGTGCCCGCTCATGTTAAAGTGTTAAGTGGCTGCTCGTGTGTGAGCGTGCACAGTGTGCGTGTCGTGTGTGTTCATGTGTGCTTGTGTGTGGACAGTTCAATGTTCTGAGCACTCAATGTTCATTTGTTTCATGGCTCTGATGGCCTGGGGAAGAAGCTGAGCCTAAGCCGCTCTGTCCTAGTAGCTGGGGTTCGCAGGCGTCTGCCTGACCTCAGCAGCTGAAACAGGCTGTTATTGGGTGGTGAGGGTCCTTTCATTATCCTG
>NW_028173388.1:0-18000 GCF_963971535.1 Notolepis coatsorum
GTGTGGAAGAGTGGACAGAGAGGACAGAGAGGACAGAGAGGACAGAGAGGACATTGTGGACAGAGAGGACAGTGTGGACAGAGAGGACAGAGAGGACAGAGTGTGGAGGAGAGGACAGAGAGGACAGAAAGGACAGATAGGACAGAGAGGACAGAGAGGACATAGAGGACAGAGAGGACATAGAGGACAGAGAGGACAGAGAGGACAGAGAGGACAGTGTGGACAGATAGGACAGAGAGGACAGAGTGGACAGAGAGGACAGAGAGGAGAGAGAGGACAGAGTGTGGAGGAGAGGACAGAGAGGACATAGAGGACAGAGAGGACATAGAGGACAGAGAGGACATAGAGGACATAGATGACAGAGAGGACAGAGAGGACAGAGAGGACAGAGAGGACAGAGGGGACAGTTGACAGAGAGGACATAGAGGACATAGAGGACAGAAAGGACAGAGAGGACAGAGATGACAGTTGACAGAGAGGACATAGAGGACAGAGAGGACAGTTGACAGAGAGGACATAGAGGACATAGAGGACAGAAAGGACAGAGAGGACAGAGAGGACAGAGAGGACAGAAGGGACAGAGAGGACAGAGAGGACAGAAATGACAGAGAGGACAGAGAGGACATAGAGGACATAGAGGACAGAGAGGACATAGAGGACAGAGAGGACAGAGAGGACATAGAGGACAGAGAGGACATATAGGACAGAGAGGGCAGAGAGGACATAGAGGACAGAGAGGACATAGAGGACAGAGAGGACAGAGAGGACAGAGAGGACATAGATGACAGAGAGGACAGAGAGGACAGTTGACAGAGAGGACATAGAGGACATAGAGGACAGAAAGGACAGAGAGGACAGAGAGGACAGAAAGGACAGATAGGACAGAGAGGACAGAGAGGACAGAAATGACAGAGAGGACAGAGAGGACAGAGAGGACAGAAATGACAGAGAGGACAGAGAGGACAGAGATGACAGAAAGGACAGAGAGAACAGATAGGACATAGAGGACAGAAAGGACAGTGTGGACAGAGAGGACAGAGAGGACAGAGAGGACAGAGAGGACACAGAGGACAGTGTGGACAGAGAGGACATAGAGGACAGTGTGGACAGAGAGGACCGAGAGGACAGAGAGGACACAGAGGACAGTGTGGACAGAGAGGACATAGATGACAGAGGGGACAGAGAGGACAGAGAGGACAGTGTGGACAGAGAGGACAGAGAGGACACAGAGGACAGAGGGGACAGAGAGGACAGAGAGGACAGTGTGGACAGAGAGGACAGAGAGGACAGAGAGGACACAGAGGACAGAGAGGACAGAGAGGACAGTGTGGACAGAGATGACAGAGAGGACAGAGAGGACAGAGAGGACAGATAGGACAGAGAGGACAGTGTCGACAGAGAGGACAGTGTGGACAGAGAGGACATAGAGGACATAGAGGACAGAGAGGACATAGAGGACAGAGAGGACATAGAGGACAGAGAGGACAGAGAGGACAGAGAGGACATAGAGGACAGAGAGGACGTAGAGGACAGTGTCGACAGAGAGGACAGTGTGGACAGAGAGGACATAGAGGACATAGAGGACAGAGAGGACAGAGAGGACAGAGAGGACATAGAGGACATAGAGGACAGAGAGGACATAGAGGACATAGAGGACAGTGTCGACAGAGAGGACAGCGTGGACAGAGAGGACAGAGAGGACAGAGAGGACAGATAGGACATATAGGACATAGAGGACAGAGAGGACAGTGTGGACAGAGAGGACAGAGAGGACACAGAGGACAGAGAGGACAGAGAGGACAGAGAGGACAGAGAGGACATAGAGGACAGAGAGGACAGAGAGGACAGTGTGGACAGAGAGGACATAAAGGACAGAGAGGACAGAGAGGACAGTGTGGACAGAGAGGACAGAGAGGACAGAGAGGACAGAGAGGACAGTGTGGACAGAGAGGACAGAGAGGACATAGAGGACAGAGAGGACAGAGAGGACAGAGAGGACAGTGTGGACAGAAAGGACAGGTGAATCACGTTTACAGCAAACACAGGAGGAGCCGTGCGCTTTCTGTGGGAACATGTGGTACTTTCTCACGTGTCAGTTAACTGTTAACCCCTTGGGGACAGACAGTGTGTAGATAAGGTTGACTGGAGACAGCTCCTAATGACAGCTTAATGCCTGTCATTTACCAGCCTCCAGGAAGTGTCTGTCCACACCTCCGCTGGAAGTGAGAACTCTCGTCTCTTCTTCTCTTGTCGTCTCCGTTGATTCTTCTTACTTTCTGTTGATTGGAGATACCTTTTGTAGAATTGATGAATCTGTAAATATCACATGTGACTGTCCAATGCACTGTATGTCAATAATGTGAACAGGCAGTCTATCAGACAGGTCATTATTTGTTGTTGTTGTTGTTGTTGTTGTTGTTGTTGTTGTTGTTGTTGTTGTTGTTGTTGTTGTTGTTGTTGTTTTTGAAAAACATATCCATTTCCTTTGCTGTTGTGTATCGTCTGGGATTTCTGCAACACTGCCGCTGCAGACACCAGCGACGATTCCCTCGGGGAGGAAATCAATTACAACCAATCTATTTAAAGCATAACTCTATCTCCGTCTCCCTGGTAGAATCATCATCCACCACCATGACTTCCACACATATGCATAGCCTAAACCAAATTATCTTTCATTTAGATGTCTTAGCTGCAACCAGTGTGTGTGTGTGTGTGTGTGTGTGTGTGTGTGTGTGTGTGTGTGTGTGTGTGTGTGTGTGTGTGTGTGTGTGTGTGTGTGTGTGTGTGTGTGTGTGTGTGTGCGCGTGTGTGTGTGTGTGTGTGTGTGTGTGTGTGTGTGTGTGTGTGTGTGTGTGTGTGTGTGTGTGTGTGTGTGTGTGTGTGTGTGTGTGTGTGTGTGTGTGTGTGTGTGTGTGTGTGTGTGTGTGTGTGTGTGTGTGTGTGTGTGTGTGTGTGAGTGTGTGTGTGTGTGTGTGTGTGTGTGTGTGTGTGCTCACCTTGGCCAACCCATTATTCCAGCCCCGGCGGGTGATGCCCAGCTGACAGTAATACCTATTGGCACCCAGCAGCATGAAGGAGCACTAATATACAGCCTCAGCAGCCGGGGAAGCCATGAGTGGGGCCAACAGGGATTAGACAGGAGAGGTGCATAGGAGTAATAAATCCACCCCGGGGTCCCACACTGTCAGCCCACAGGCCAGAGACGGCCCCCCACACCACTTCCTGTTATAGTGGAATCTGTCACGCAAGTTCTCTCACAATCTGTATAACTATAATTGTTTAAGGCATTCATTTTCTTCACATCTATCTATTCATTATCGAAGTATCTTTTTTTTTTTTTACAATATTTTTTTTTATTGGGTTTTACAGTACACATTTCATTGTCGTCAGTTCTTCTTAGTTCCTTTTCTCCACAAGTGTATACAAGTATACCCACATACCCCCTCCCCCCTCCCCTTTTCTCTCTCTTAGCATCTTTGAGTCTGTTTTTACTGTTGTCATATAGAAATAATACGTACATTCATTGGTACCTCCAGTAAGATAGCTCGTACATAAAGGGAAAAAAAGAAAAAAAAAAAAAAAAATTACATCTTTACAACACCTTCAATGACGTGCCTCCGCTCTTCCCCAGGGTCTGGGTCACGACTGACCACAGGAGAGAGCGGGGGGACTCATCCTATAGCAGCCCTTCTATATCTTCCCTTCTCAGATAGTCATTAAATGGTTTCCATATATCCTCGTAAACCTCTATTTTGTTCCTGAGGATATATGTTATTCGAAGTATCTTAGTATTCCAACAACTTCCTCATTCACATAGAATACAGTGAAAAATATCACTTTTTATGTAAAAAAAAATCATAGGCTGCCTTCCGTGTTCTATTTGCCTATTTTATTGGCTGGCTTAGCTGGATGAGCGTTTGAACTTCCAATGTTATCTTGCGTTGTTGTTCGTTTGTTGCATGTCGACGGTTCAAAATGTTATACTTTCAAAAGACAAAAGGAGAGTTGATGGAGAGCACAGACAGAGGTACAGTATAGTGAGGTACAGACAGAGGTACAGTATAGTGAGGTACAGACAGAGGTACAGTATAGTGAGGTACAGACAGAGGTACAGTATAGTGAGGTACAGACAGAGGTACAGTATAGTGAGGTACAGACAGAGGTACAGTATAGTGAGGTACAGACAGAGGTACAGTATAGTGAGGTACAGACAGAGGTACAGTATAGTGAGGCACAGACAGAGGTACAGTATAGTGAGGCACAGACAGAGGTACAGTATAGTGAGGCACAGACAGAGGTACAGTATAGTGAGGTACAGACAGAGGTACAGTATAGTGAGGCACAGACAGAGGTACAGTATAGTGAGGCACAGACAGAGGTACAGTATAGTGAGGCACAGACAGAGGTACAGTATAGTGAGGCACAGACAGAGGTACAGTATAGTGAGGTACAGACAGAGGTACAGTATAGTGAGGTACAGACAGAGGTACAGTATAGTGAGGCACAGACAGAGGTACAGTATAGTGAGGCACAGACAGAGGTACAGTATAGTGAGGTACATACAGAGGTACAGTATAGTGAGGTACATACAGAGGTACAGTATAGTGAGGTACAGACAGAGGTACAGTATAGTGAGGTACATACAGAGGTACAGTATAGTGAGGTACAGACAGAGGTACAGTATAGTGAGGTACAGACAGAGGTACAGTATAGTGAGGCACAGACAGAGGTACAGTATAGTGAGGTACATACAGAGGTACAGTATAGTGAGGTACATACAGAGGTACAGTATAGTGAGGCACAGACAGAGGTACAGTATAGTGAGGCACAGACAGAGGTACAGTATAGTGAGGTACATACAGAGGTACAGTATAGTGAGGTACAGACAGAGGTACAGTATAGTGAGGTACAGACAGAGGTACAGTATAGTGAGGCACAGACAGAGGTACAGTATAGTGAGGTACAGACAGAGGTACAGTATAGTGAGGTACAGACAGAGGTACAGTATAGTGAGGCACAGACAGAGGTACAGTATAGTGAGGTACAGACAGAGGTACAGTATAGTGAGGTACATACAGAGGTACAGTATAGTGAGGCACAGACAGAGGTACAGTATAGTGAGGCACAGACAGAGGTACAGTATAGTGAGGCACAGACAGAGGTACAGTATAGTGAGGTACAGACAGAGGTACAGTATAGTGAGGTACAGACAGAGGTACAGTATAGTGAGGTACAGACCGATGTACAGTATAGTGAGGTACAGACAGAGGTACAGTATAGTGAGGTACAGACCGATGTACAGTATAGTGAGGTACAGACAGAGGTACAGTATAGTGAGGTACAGACAGAGGTACAGTATAGTGAGGTACAGAGAGAGGTACAGTATAGTGAGGTACAGACAGAGGTACAGTATAGTGAGGTACAGACAGAGGTACAGTATAGTGAGGTACAGAGAGAGGTACAGTATAGTGAGGCACAGACAGAGGTACAGTATAGTGAGGTACAGACAGAGGTACAGTATAGTGAGGTACAGAGAGAGGTACAGTATAGTGAGGTACAGACAGAGGTACAGTATAGTGAGGTACAGACAGAGGTACAGTATAGTGAGGTACAGAGAGAGGTACAGTATAGTGAGGCACAGACAGAGGTACAGTATAGTGAGGTACAGACAGAGGTACAGTATAGTGAGGCACAGACAGAGGTACAGTATAGTGAGGCACAGACAGAGGTACAGTATAGTGAGATCACAGACAGAGGTACAGTATAGTGAGGCACAGACAGAGGTACAGTATAGTGAGGCACAGACAGAGGTACAGTATAGTGAGGTACAGACAGAGGTACAGTATAGTGAGGTACAGACAGAGGTACAGTATAGTGAGGCACAGACAGAGGTACAGTATAGTGGGTTATTATTTGACGACTCATCTGCGAGTAGTTAATTGCAGCTCTTAACAGAACCTCAAGTGTTATTATTCAGCTGGACATACAGAGCCGTACACATTGGGCCTCATTCACCAAGCGATAATAACAGATTTCCTCTTATTTTGTTCTTAACTAGCATTTTTTTCTCTTTTCTCTTAGGCAAGACCACATTTTTAAGAGTGGTCGAGAGCACTCTTACCCAGATGAGAAACTCTTACCCAGATGAGAAACTCTTACCCAGATAAGAAACTCTTACCCAGATGAGAAACTCTTACCCAGATAAGAAACTCTTACCCAGATGAGAAACTCTTACCCAGATGAGAAACTCTTACCCAGATGAGAAACTCTTACCCAGATAAGAAACTCTTACCCAGATGAGAAACTCTTACCCAGATAAGAAACTCTTACCCAGATGAGAAACTCTTACCCAGATGAGAAACTCTTACCCAGATGAGAAACTCTTACCCAGATAAGAAACTCTTACCCAGATAAATGAGAAACTCTTACCCAGATAAATGAGAAACTCTTACCCAGATGAGAAACTCTTACCCAGATAAATGAGAAACTCTTACCCAGATGAGAAACTCTTACCCAGATAAGAAACACTTACCCAGATAAGAAACACTTACCCAGATAAGAAACACTTACCCAGATGAGAAACTCTTACCCAGATGAGAAACTCTTACCCAGATAAGAAACTCTTACCCAGATAAGAAACACTTACCCAGATGAGAAACTCTTACCCAGATGAGAAACTCTTACCCAGATGAGAAACTCTTACCCAGATAAGAAACTCTTACCCAGATGAGAAACTCTTACCCAGATGAGAAAAAGAAAAAAATGCCTACCATTGGTCAATTGCCCCCAAATATGACTTTAGAAACCCAGAACTTATTGCGTGCGTTCTGCTTCTGAAATGGATTATTATATATTGCTGTTAGAACAATTAGATCATCCATTCAAAGGGAAGCGATTTGCGACTGATCTCAAAATGAGATTAGATTCAAATGTATTGTAAAAATTAAGGCTGTCAAAGTTAACGCAGTATTAACGCGTTATCGCCCGATTCTATTAACGCCACTATTTTTACGATTAACTTTTAAGAAAAAAAATGTCATCTAATTTTTTATTTTTTTTTACTAGACTTCACTCCGGTGTATTGTTGATGCTCTCATTGCTACTATGTTTGTTTCTGAAGTGTGTGTGTGTGTGTGTGTGTGTGTGTGTGTGTGTGTGTGTGTGTGTGTGTGTGTGTGTGTGTGTGTGTGTGTGTGTGTGTGTGTGTGTGTGTGTGTGTGTGTGTGTGTGTGTGTGTGTGTGTGTGTGTGTGTGTGTGTGTGTGTGTGTGTGTGTGTGTGTGTGTGTGTGAGATATATAGAGAGAGAGGGGGTGAGAGAGATGAGGAAGGGGCAAGAGAGAAAGAGAGCTGGGAGAGTAGTGTGTGAGAGAGAGGGTGTGAGAGAGAGGGTGTGAGAGAGAGAGAGAGAGAGAGAGAGAGAGAGAGAGAGAGAGAGAGAGAGAGAGAGAGAGAGAGAGAGAGAGAAAGAGAGGGGCGGGGGGGGTGAGTCCTCAGCCCTTGTGTGGGTGAATGTAACAAGTTCCTAACGTTTTCTTTTCCCTATTATTTCATGCACACTTTATTCATTGTTTTTTAAGTTATTTTGTGCATCACTCTGTTTTGAATTTGATGCAAATTTGCAATGCATGAGGGTCATCCTTTTGTGCTAAATGGCTGCATAAAGCAAGCATTTGTTGACTTGCATGTTGATAAGAGTATTAAAACTTGGAACTTGAAAAAGATCTGTTTAAGGTAGAAAAAAAATGCGATTAATTTGCGATCAATCGCGAGTTAATTTTAATCGATTGACAGCACTAGTAAAAATATAAGAAAAATATTGTTGAGTATTGAGTATTGGTGAATGAGGCCCAGTGTACCAGCTGGGAGATGAGAGGCAGTAAGGAGCTGTGCAGCTAAAGGATGGTCAGAAAGGCTCGCTCAGTGATTAACCCCAGACTCACTTCAAGTCACCGTAGACTTGTAGACACTGGGGGCGACAGTGGATCGGGAGGTAGAGCAGTCGTCTGGCAATCCGGAGGTTCCCGGTTCGATTCCCGCTCCTCCCGGGCAGCGTGTCGATGTGTCCTTGAGCAAGACACTTAACCCCTAATTGCTCCCGATGAGCAGGTTGGCACCTTGCATGGTTGCCTCCGCCGTCGGTGTGTGAATGTGTGAGTGAATGGGTGAAATGTGCGTAACAAATTGTAAAGCGCTTTGGATAAAAGCGCTATATAAAAAAGCAGCCATTTACCATTTACCATTTAGAAAGGAAGGGACCAGGACCAAACTAATAGTGTAGTTTGAAGGCCATTATACTGTGTTTATAATAGCTCCGACGCTCATTCAGTGAGCAGAAAGTGATGCCTCAGTGAACACGCTTAGATGTGGCCTAGATCTGTAGCACCTTTTGAGCTGTTATTCATGTCTCAAATGGCATCTATGGTGTTATTTCTTTATTTTGTATTGCTATGTCTACTGTATAATGTTTTATTGATTGTTGTCTGTCTGGGTTGTTTTTGGTTGGCAAATGAGTTTCCCCATGGGGATTAATTAATAAAGCTGTCTAATCTAATCTAATCTAATCTAATCTAATCTAATCTAATCTAATCCAATCTAATCTAATCTAATCTAATCTAATCGAATCGAATCGAATCTGATCTGATCTAATCTAATCTAATCTAATCTAATCTAATCTAATGTAATGTAATGTAATGTAATGTAATGTAATGTAATGTAATGTAATGTAATCTATTCTATTCTATTCTATTCTATTCTATTCTATTCTATTCTATTCTATTCTAATCTAAATCTAATCTAAATATCTTCCAGGAAATGAGAAAATAATCTGATGCATCAGTTGAAGTGAGCTGTGAGGTGAGCGAGATGATGCTGGAAAGGCCAGTTTTCTAAATGACTGCATGCTGCAGGTGGCTAATGTTGTCTGTCCAGAGAAGAAGAGCCTATATCCAGCTACATCAGACACAGTGGCAGAGAAGAAGAGCCTATATCCAGCAGCATCAGACACAGTGGCAGAGAAGAAGAACCTATATCCAGCAGCATCAGACACAGTGGCAGAGAAGAAGAACCTATATCACGCAGCATCAGACACAGTGGCAGAGAAGAAGAACCTATATCCAGCAGCATCAGACACAGTGACAGAGAAGAAGAACCTATATCCAGCAGCATCAGACACAGTGGCAGAGAAGAATAACCTATATCCAGCTACATCAGACACAGTGGCAGAGAAGAAGAGCCTATATCCATGCTACATCAGACACAGTGGCAGAGAAGAATAACCTATATCCAGCTACATTAGTCACAGTGGCAGAGAAGAAGAACCTATATCCAGCAGCATCAGACACAGTGGCAGAGAAGAAGAACATATATCCAGCAGCATCAGACACAGTGGCAGAGAAGAAGAACATATATCCAGCAGCATCAGACACAGTGGCAGAGAAGAATAACCTATATCCAGCAGCATCAGACACAGTGGCAGAGAAGAAGAACCTATATCCTGCAGCATCAGACACAGTGGCAGAGAAGAAGAACCTATATCCAGCAGCATCAGACACAGTGGCAGAGAAGAAGAGCCTATATCCTGCAGCATCAGACACAGTGACAGAGAAGAAGAACATATATCCAGCAGCATCAGACACAGTGGCAGAGAAGAAGAACCTATATCCAGCAGCATCAGACACAGTGGCAGAGAAGAAGAACCTATATCCAGCTACATCAGACACAGTGACAGAGAAGAAGAGCCTATATCCAGCAGCATCAGTCACAGTGACAGAGAAGAAGAACCTATATCCAGCAGCATCAGACACAGTGGCAGAGAAGAAGAACCTATATCCAGCAGCATCAGTCACAGTGACAGAGAAGAAGAACCTATATCCAGCAGCATCAGACACAGTGGCAGAGAAGAAGAACCTATATCCAGCAGCATCAGTCACAGTGGCAGAGAAGAAGAACATATATCCAGCAGCATCAGACACAGTGGCAGAGAAGAAGAACCTATATCCTGCAGCATCAGTCACAGTGGCAGAGAAGAAGAACCTATATCCAGCTACATCAGACACAGTGGCAGAGAAGAAGAACCTATATCCAGCAGCATCAGTCACAGTGGCAGAGAAGAAGAACATATATCCAGCAGCATCAGTCACAGTGGCAGAGAAGAAGAGCCTATATCCAGCAGCATCAGTCACAGTGGCAGAGAAGAAGAGCCTATATCCAGCAGCATCAGTCACAGTGGCAGAGAAGAAGAACCTATATCCAGCAGCATCAGTCACAGTGGCAGAGAAGAAGAGCCTATATCCAGCAGCATCAGTCACAGTGGCAGAGAAGAAGAGCCTATATCCAGCAGCATCAGTCACAGTGGCAGAGAAGAAGAACATATATCCAGCAGCATCAGACACAGTGGCAGAGAAGAAGGGCCTATATCCAGCAGCATCAGACACAGTGGCAGAGAAGAAGAACCTATATCCAGCAGCATCAGTCACAGTGGCAGAGAAGAAGAACATATATCCAGCAGCATCAGACACAGTGGCAGAGAAGAAGAACCTATATCCAGCAGCATCAGACACAGTGGCAGAGAAGAAGAACCTATATCCTGCAGCATCAGTCACAGTGGCAGAGAAGAAGAGCCTATATCCAGCAGCATCAGTCACAGTGGCAGAGAAGAAGAGCCTATATCCAGCAGCATCAGACACAGTGGCAGAGAAGAAGAACATATATCCAGCTACATCAGACACAGTGACAGAGAAGAAGAGCCTATATCCAGCAGCATCAGACACAGTGGCAGAGAAGAAGAGCCTATATCCAGCTACATCAGACACAGTGACAGAGAAGAAGAGCCTATATCCAGCAGCATCAGACACAGTGGCAGAGAAGAAGAGCCTATATCCTGCAGCATCAGACACAGTGACAGAGAAGAAGAGCCTATATCCAGCTACATCAGACACAGTGACAGAGAAGAAGAGCCTATATCCTGCAGCATCAGACACAGTGACAGAGAAGAAGAGCCTATATCCAGCAGCATCAGACACAGTGGCAGAGAAGAAGAGCCTATATCCAGCAGCATCAGACACAGTGGCAGAGAAGAAGAACATATATCCAGCAGCATCAGACACAGTGGCAGAGAAGAAGAACCTATATCCTGCAGCATCAGTCACAGTGACAGAGAAGAAGAACATATATCCTGCAGCATCAGTCACAGTGACAGAGAAGAAGAACATATATCCTGCAGCATCAGACACAGTGGCAGAGCAGATTAATGCACAGCTTGACCTTTTTTTCTTTCTTCCTTGAAGTGGCCCCTGGTGAGATGGCAGGTGGCGTCCAGATTATGTCATTTATAACTCTTCTTCTCTTCTCTTTCCTGAGTTCAGCTCTATGCAAGCAGTAGGGGTTTAACCATATGCACATTTTGTAAGGGCTGTGTCAGGGGCGAAAATCTGATATCCACTTTGGGGGGGGACAACATTACAAATTCCTGGGGGGACACCAAAAGTAGTGCTGTAACACATAGCCTACGTTGTAATATGTTAAATGTATATTGAGGAACCATAATTACTACTACTGGATAATTGATAGATAGTTAACTGAAGGGTTGTCCCAACTTTTCTGATGTATTTGCATTTGCGTCAAAATGGAGATCAGTTCATAATGTCGCCAAACAAAAACTCAACACACTTACCTGAGACTCCCTGTCTCTGGCGGTATGTCCTGCCTATCTGTGCCCAGCTCTGCTGTCCGTGTATCATCATCTCTTGCCTGCTCTGCCTAATGACATCATTATGAAACATTTCCATTAGCATTACACCTCTTTTTTATGAACATTTTCAACTAGTCTTAAGTCTTTGAGATATTAGGCTAGTACTAGGGTTCTTACTCTGCGTTTTGGTGTACTGAACATTTTTCTGATGTGGGTATTTTTCCTTTTTCCTGCCATGTTCTACCTGGCTGGCTACACACGCACGCACGCACACACACACACACACACACACACACACACACACACACACACACACACACACACACACACACACACACACACACACACACACACACACACACACACACACACACACACACACACACACACACACACACACACACACACACACACACACACACACACACACACACACACACACACACACACACACACACACACACACACACACACACACACACACACACACACACACACACACACACACACACACACACACACACACACACACACACACACACACACACACACACACACACAACGTGACGTCAGCTAACAGCTAGCTAACATAAAGTGACTCAATGCAGCGAAGATTAAGAGAAGATGATGATTATAAATGTGTTTTATTGTATTGAGTGGTAGAAGTAAAGACTATAGACCACCGCAACACTTCCGGGATTCTGAAATCGGGGAGGAGATAGCGGGGGGAGCATATGAATGAATGTGGATGAGAGCCGTGATGTAAGTGGTTGCAGATACGGCTGTGGGAGTGCTAGAGACATGATCTAATAGACTTTTATGCGCCTCAATCTCCTGAACATGGCGCGAGCCATTCCTAATCGATCAGAACTAAATCGGCAGAGAAAAAGCCCATTTTAAAGCACCTATTCCCCATGCACATGCGCAGATTGCCCACGGAGTCTGGACGACGCGAGATGACGCACGAATGAATGTGGACTGTTCCATCAGAGGGGGGAGCTTTGGTGGTAATGTGAGTGGCTACAGACCGCTGCACTTAAATATAAACATTAGTCTACCTGGAGACTCAATGAGGTAATTGTAGATGTCGCCATAAGACGCGTCTGGCCATTTAGTGGGATCATTTTTTCATTATCCTGTTCGGCTGAAAGTACACCGGCCACCGAAGCTCCCCCAACTATAGAAGTACGGTTGAGAGTGTCCTTACCAGCTCAATCACGGTCTGGTATGGAAACTGCACTGCTAAGGAGAGGAAGGCACTCCAGTGAGTGATTAAAATTGCTCTGGAGCAGCCTTCCCCTCACTACAGGACATTTACTCTACCAGGGCCACCAGGAGAGCACACAACATAATTAAGGACAGCACACACCCCCAACACAGACTCTTCAACCTCCTGCCACCAGGCAGGCGATATAGGAGTCTGAAAGCCAGCACTACGAGACTGACAAACAGTTTCTACCCACAGGCTATCAAGCTCTTGAATGCAAATTTTGTGTGTGTAAAAGAAACACGGTAACATTATGGGAAATGTGATTACCGTCTTCTCCAGAGAAGAAGATAGATACCAACATTGTACATGTTTGGCCATCGTTAAACGGCAAGGCAAGAGAGGAACGCATTCATTTCCCTTTGTGTAAAATCCCACACCATATTATTAGGCCCCCCATACAAGGCTCAATGATCTGTGTCAGAGGAACATAGAGAAAGCAACTCTTACATGTGTACCTCCGCCGTCAATAACATCCCTAGCAATAACATCCCTAGTGGCCGACTAGAGAGTCGACTATGGATGTCATTATTGAACTATTGATCGTTGCCATTCAACGCGATGGCCTGAGCTGGACCCCCGAGGACTTGGGAGGAACACAGGACATTAAGCAAACAATGAGGTGAAATTGATCATCACAAATTGTGATGAGGTTGACAGAGTTTGGGTCAATCAAAGGAGTGTGTTTTGCTTAACCCTGGCCCACCCTGGGGGGGGGGGGGCAGAGGGGTCAGGGGTGACAGAGGCAATAATGTGACCATATGAGCTATGAGCGTGTGAGATGTGTAGGGGAAATGGCGAAGCACTAGAAGCATTCGGATTGCCTTAATTACATGATAGTCAAATGGATATTATTTGAATTGTTGAGGCTTTGGTAATATTGCTTTTCAATCTTCATGTCGTAAATGCTCTGTTGTCAATGTTATTGTGTATTTTTATTGAAGTATTTTATCACACTTTTTACTCTGTCTATTCTATTTTTATTATTTTTAGTATTGCCTATTTTTAAACTGAATCAAACTGCACTTTTTTACTCTGTCTATTCTATTTTATTATTTGTATTACTGAATGAAACCGTAAACAGCGAGGCCTATTGGGATGCTAGATCCTAATGTGAAACACTGTGATTTACCTCTATCTTTTTTATGCTTGCTTATGCCTGTATTTTTTACTGCTGTGAAGCACTTTGAACTGCAATTTCTGAATGTAAAGTGCTATACAAATAAAGTGTATTATTATTATTATTATTATTATTATTATTATTATTATTATTATTATTATTATTATTATTATTATTATTATTATTATTATTATTATTATTATTATTATTATTATTATTATTATTATTATTATTATTATTATTATTATTATTATTATTATTATTATTATTATTATTATTATTATTATTATTATTATTATTATTATTATTATTATTATTATTATTATTATTATTATTATTATTATTATTATTATTATTATTATTATTATTATTATTATTATTATTATTATTATGTCAATTTAGAACTTTTAGTTCAAAGTAAAGGTAAAGAAACAATATAGGTTGTGTTTTATGGCAATAATGTTCAGGTTTGTTCGACCTGTGAAATAATCTCATTAGCACTCAGAGTGATTCTTCTTTGTTGTGGAAGAAAGATCAGAATGTTTCCTTTCAAAAGAGACCAGACTAATGCATGTTCTATAAGTATATAAAGTATAATAAATCTCAAATTACTTTGGGTATGCAATCGTCAGGCGTGTTGTGCAAAACTAGCCACATTTTTGCCCGATGCATAATATGTGGTTAAAAATAGCGCTGCAACTTTTCTCCCTCGCCACAATTTCGCTTAGCGGGGGAAAGGTAGGCCATTAAAAAGAACAGTGGCTTCCTCCAGGGAGCAAACTAGTCTCTTCAATGGGAGTTGTTGGTGAAAGTATCATACAGTACAGTCAAGCTTACAAAGTATATTATATCACAAAGAGACCGACTCTCAAACAGCAAGCAATTTGTAATATATTCATAATTGGAGGAAAGATGTGCACAAAATGTGTGTGTGTGTGTGTCTGTCTGTATGCATGTACATGTTTATCTCGACAACTGTCCATCCTACTAATGCAAGTGTGTGTGTGTGTATGTATGTGTGTGTGTATCTGTCTGTGTGTGTGTGTGTGTATGTGTGTGTGTGTGTGTGTGTATATCTGTCTGTCTGTCTGTCTGTCTGTCTGTCTGTCTGTCTGTCTGTCTGTCTGTCTGTCTGTCTGTCTGTCTGTCTGTCTGTCTGTCTGTCTGTCTGTCTGTCTGTCTGTCTGTCTGTCTGTCTGTCTGTCTGTCTGTCTGTCTGTGTGTGTGTGTGTGTGTGTGTGTGTGTGTGTGTGTGTGTGTGTGTGTGTGTCTGTCTGTGTGAATGTGTGTGTATCTGTCTGTGTGTGTGTCTGTGTGTGTGTGTGTGTGTGTATATCTGTCTGTGTGTTTGTTTGTGTGTGTGTGTGTGTGTGTGTGTGTGTGTGTGTGTGTGTGTGTGTGTGTATCTGTCTGTGTGTGTGTATATATCTGTCTGTGTGTTTGTTTGTGTGTGTGTGTATCTGTCTGTGTGTGTGTATATATCTGTCTGTGTGTTTGTGTGTGTGTGTGTGTGTGTGTGTGTGTGTGTGTGTGTGTGTGTGTGTGTGTGTGTGTGTGTGTGTGTGTGTGTGTGTGTGTGTGTGTGTGTGTGTGTGTGTGTGTGTGTGTGTGTGCGTGCGTGCGTGCGTGCGTGCGTGCGTGTGTGTGTGTGTGTGTGCGTGCGTGCGTGTGTGTGTGTGTGTGTATCATAGGCGGCGGGTGAGCTGGACATTAGGGAGGCTGTAGTTCTGTAGTTGGGAGTCTTTTTCCTTGTTTCTTTTTGCTTGCGCACGCTGCGTTCACCTGCAAACGGTGCTGTCCAGGTTCTGAATTCATACAATACACACACCCACTAGGCTACTACAGCGAGCCCCGCTCATTTCATTTAGTGCAAATTAAGTGTTCAAATGAAGGCATCCAATATGATTAACCATTGTCTCACCTGTTAGGGCAGCGGTGGTGGAGCCCGATAGCAGGGGAGAGAGAGAATGGAGCGTTTTTAGTAGGTTTTAATTCCTTTGGGTACCAAGCAGACAAGGCAATAGAGAATATACAAGAATGTGCGACATTAGATGAGTAGTGACGCTTGCTTGAGTTTCTCAGGAATGTCCAGGCAGGTAGTACGTCAGGAGACAGCGTCGGCCGGGAGTGGTGGTCCTGGGCACAGGGAGAACAGAGGTTAGGACATGGCAGGCAGTACAGACAGAGCAGGCAAGGCTAAGTACGTCCTCGTACCTATAGGGTAGATAGGATAACACTGAGACCATCAGGAACAGGATCTGCTGGGTTGATATCCAGACCGTTGATGAGCTGATGACTGTCAGCAGGGCTGATAGATGGCGTCGGAAGCTGCCCATATAAGGGCGCGGAAGTAGGTCGAGAGATGGCGGCTCTCGCCATGATTGTGACATTACCTTAGTGCAGGAAAATCAAAATGCGACGTTTCGTCTTGGCATCAATGATCTTTTCTGCTTTAAGTTTGTCTGTGAGATCACTTTCAATATGAAGCGGACTCAGAGTTGACTGTCTCTCCTGGCGCATATTGTTGTTCTTTTTAGCCAGTTTCGGATGCGCCTCATTGCTGCGAAAGACCGTTCACAAGTTGTGGTGCCGACGGCAATGAAGGAAACGTTTTCCGTAATTTGGATCTCATCATGCTTTGAAAACAATGTACATACAGTAGCTCTAAAAAGTTTCCATGATTTGATGAACTCTGACTCACCATGCCCTCGTAGAGCAAGCCCTTGTTTGCAAAGATAAAGCAACATACAGCCTCAGGTGATCCGTAGTTATGCCCAGGGGCAGCCCGGGCAGGGTTCTAATAATGTAAATAAAAAAATAAAAACACACAAAGATACTCATTTAAAAGTACACTATTCAGTTTGGGATTTGTTTAGATTTGCATAACTTGCAATTAGTGTACTTTTTTTTTTATTACACACGTAATCCTTAGAATGATTGTATCATAAGCATCTTATGTCATCATAAATCAAACCAAAATAAATTTAAGGCACCATGAACCAAATATAAGTGAAATTATATAATATTATAAAAAACAATATTATTGGCCCTGTCCTTGTAAACTACCGCAGTTAAACAGCAACTTTGCATTCAGATTTCTAGCTTCAAACAGAGTTCCAGGGTCCCAATTGTCCTTTGACAGTTTGCTTATTCAGTTATGAAAACATATCAATGATTTTCAATTATTTAATTTATCTCTCTGCATAGCTGCATACTTCAATCAATTCGGTAATTTTTTTAATGTTTTTCTGTATCCATGTGACCTTTGAGATCCCCCTCACGTTTATTAGTCACCGAAACATATGGTCAAGGACGGTAAATTGGGAATTTTCTCTGCAGTTCATCTGTAAATGTACACTTGCGCTTTGGCAGAATCAAACGCTGCTCCGTTTGTGAGTAGAATCAAATCTGTCCACTTCCTCTGTTTGCGTGTGACGTAGTAGCGCCGCCCACAAAGCAGCCTTGTCGGGGATTAGGTCTCATGCAACAGAGTACTACCGTAGTAACGTGCCAGTCAAGTGCATGCTTAATGGTCCTGTGAAAAACATTTTCCAGAATTTTCACGAATAAAAAAAAAACACAGGACGCCCTGAACAGGTCGGGGAAAGTGGGCATGTCCGGGCGAAAGAGGGCTGGACACAGAAGATACTAAAGCAGAAGTGCGTGGAAGATGGATCGGGTGAGATTAGACAGGGGGAGAGAACAGGAAGGGTGTGAAAAGTGGGCATGTCCGGGCAAAAGAGGACGTTTGGTCACCCTAGGTAAGGTAACGCACACAGAAGATACGAAAGCAGGAGGATTGGAAGATGGATGGGGTACGATTACACAGGGGGAGAGAACAGAGAGATAAACAAAGAGAAAACAGATCCAACTAAGAGATTGGGAGAAATAACAAAACAGAAGAGAAGAGAGAGAGAGAGAGA
>NW_028173387.1:0-29351 GCF_963971535.1 Notolepis coatsorum
CTGTGCTCTTCTCTTCTTCTCTCCTCTCTCCTTCTTCTATTCTCTCTCTCTCTTCTATTCTCATCTCTTCTCCTCTCCTCTCCTCTCCTCTCCTCTCTTCTCTTCTCTTCTCGTCTCGTCTCGTCTCAATGCCCCCCCCCCCCCCCCCCCCCTCCCTCCGCCGGCAGCGAGCCGTCTCCTCCGGTGCCTTGCCCATGAGACGCTCCGCCAGCCTGTCATCATGTGTCTTCAATTTGGGACTGGAGTCTATTCCCGTGTTGGGACATTTGTTTTTACACTTCTTCAGTCGGGGCTCCTGCTGTTGCAAAGCCAGCTGCTGTAAGAGGCTGACAGGACCTCCAGAGGTTCTGGGTTCATTGTTTACATGGTGTTGAGCTGCCGTGGCCCGTACTACACCCCCCCCTCTGGCTTCCTGCTGCCACGTCAGCGCAGGTTCCAGCCGAGTGGTGCGGTCGTCAGGCAGGTCACCAGGTCACCAGGGTTCATCATTATAGAACTGTTCACCTGCTCTCATCAGTTGAGGAAGTGGTACACTGGTTTGTTCTTGTGGGCCAACAGGGGGTATACTGGTGCTCAGGGGGGCGTGCTCAGGGGAACCCAGCGGAGGTTGTACCACAGTAACGATCTGTGTCGTCTGGCTGAGATGAAGAGGTTGGTGGAGGGTAGAGACGTTGGTTTCATGGCTCATTTACCCTCCCTCTCTTCCTCTCTCTCTCTCTCTCTCTCTCTCTTTTTCTCCTCTCTCTCTCTCTCTGTCTCTCTGTCTCTCTCTCTCTCTCTCTCCTCTCCTCAGTGCATGCTGGGAATGAGATTGGAGAGATTGGAGAGGTTGGAGATTGGTAGTGAGAGGTTTTTTTCTATCTTTATCTGTCTATTTTGTTCATTTGTTTATGGGATATTGTATTATAGTGTAGTAGAGCTGCCGCGGTATTGATTATTCCTTACCGCACAAATTTGCAAATATTTCCTACCGCCGCGGTTTTTACCGCACGCACAAAAAAAAAAAAAAAAAAAAGTTTGAATGCATTTTTTTTAGTAGTAGTCTACTCTTTATAGCATATAGCCTGCCTCTAGTCTAAATGTCTATCTTTAGAGGATGACTTTGCAGCATGAATATTGTTTGGGATTCGGCATGCACGCATTCGTTATTAAAAGTGAACACGGATTCGAAGTCTCCCCTCTGGTCGTGCGCCGTTCACTAGGTGTCGCGGGCAGGAGTGGTAGCGGCGCGCCCGCCGGTTACCCCCCGACCCTTTCTTCTTCTTATTATTATAACGTTACTACTTATGATTACAAAGGCATTCGATGTGGCATTAACGTTAGTATAGTTACACGTTCGTATTTACCGGACCATAGCAAGGCAAGCGTTACTAAATTAATATCTAAGTTCCTTTCTTTGCTCAGAGCGTGCCGAGTTGTACCCATTCTGCGGTTTGTTAATACAGTTTTCAATCAGACAAGTGTATAGAACGAAGGGCTTTTATTATAACATTTCGTTGCAGTAAAATCATTATGCTCGTTCCCTGAGGAGCGACGGCAATCCACTCCGGTCTCCGGTGGGAGCTAACGTACTATGCTGGTGTTGTGACTGAGCTCTGATCAAGGCTCATGGCTGAGATTCAGGAAGTAAAAGCACTTCGCGTATCTCTTCTGACCAATCTGTGGTCTGCAGTGTTTCATGTGACTTTTCTGGTACCCAATAGGGTCGCTTGGAATCTCGACAGAGAAGTAGGGTATATCAGCAGAGCCGCAAGCCCAACGAGAGCGTAATAATAATAATAATATAATAAAAAACAGCGGTGATGCCGGGTATTCAGCCCAACGCTGCGGTGGGCATGATGTAACAGCGATACCACGGTAATACCGATACCGCGGCAGCTTTATAGTGTAGTGTTGGGTTGCTGTGTGTTTTTGTTGTGTATAGGGTTAAGTGGGAGTGTTTTGTTTGTTTGGCAGTCGGCCAGGCTGTTTTGCTGCCAGTATGGACTTTTCCAAAATTGGTAGAAAGCATGGTATCAAGATATCTGTTTCTAATGTGTCAGTAGAGGACTGCAGTATGGCAGTTGGAAATATTGTCGGACATAGAAATATTAAATCAGCTGCGAGAATGAACGGAGGAGTGGTGATTTTTCTTGATTCATTGGACAAGGTGCAGACACTGGTTCAATCAGGGATCAGTGTGGATGGGGCTTTTCTTTCTGTTGAGCCTCTTTCCACACCAGGCAGAAATGTCTTTTTTTCCAACATTCCGCCGTTCATCAGTGACGAACTATTGATAAGTCAACTAGCACGACATGGGAGGATAATTTCCCCTATAAGAAAAATGTCGTCGGGATGTAAATCTCCGCTTTTAAAGCATGTTGTCTCACACAGGCGACATGTTTTAATGATTCTAAACAACAGCGGAGAGGAGCTTGAGTTGGTTTTTAAGATAAAGGTTGATGAGTTTGATTATGTGGTTTTTGTGAGTTCTGGAAATTCGGGAAAGTGTTTCAAATGCGGGGAAGAGGGACATATCTCCCGAGACTGTGCGGGGAGAGGGGTAAGGCAACCTCCGCCTCAGCCCCAAGAGGAGCGCAGCGCTGGGCTCAGCGCAGGTGTGGAGGAGGGAGGAGTGGTGCAGCGCAGAGCTGAGAGCAGTGACAACAACAGTGTCCCGCTGCAGACCGTCAGCAGTGTCGGTAGTGTCCCTTTGCAGGCCGTCTGCAGTGTAGACGGTGTCCATCTGCAGACCGTCAGCAGTGTAAACAGTGTCCCTTTGCAGACCGTCAGTAGTGCAGCAGATAGTATCCAGCTGCAGGGTCACAGAACCGGTGTAGCAGGTACGGAGCAGAGCCTTGGTACAGAGGAGGGAGGAGTGAGGGACGCTGCCCCCCCCTCAACTAGTGGCGACTGTGGGGTAACAGGGGGTGGTGCGGGTGGTGCAGGTACAGAGGAGGGAGGGTGGGGAGACGCTGTTCCCCCCTCAACCAGTGGTTGTGTAGGTAAGGAGGTGGGAATCAGAGATGCTGCCCCCCTTCAACAAGTGGCGAGGTAACAGGGGAGAGCAGAGTTTTTTTTGTCCCCCCAAGCCCAACGCAATCACACAACAATCAGGGTAAAAAAAGGAATAAGAAAAATATGACAAGTGAAGTAATAGGGGAAAAGCTGAATGTGGTGGACAGTGTAAACAGTCAGACAGTGGATGGCGTGGTGGGAAGTGATGGAGGGGTGGGCTCTCAGGATAAGGAAGGAGTGACAAGTTTGGTCAAAGAGAGTCAGGAGGGTGTAGAAGACACAGGTTCCTCTCAGTCCAGCATGGACGAGGATGAGGTTGAAAAGCAATGGGGTGAGATTGAAAAACAATGGGGGGATGACATCTCAAGTGTTGAGGAAGATGAGTTCCCAAATGCTTCTCAAGTGTCTGATTCACAACGGAAAAAATGTTATGCAGTCAGGCAGATACAGAAGTTCCTGCACACAACAAAAAATTTGAGAAGTGTCAAAGTGGAAGATTTCTTTGAAGATTTAGAGATGTTTATTTTTTCAGCAAGGACTCAAATGAGGTTGAAGAACAATGGGGGGTACACTTCCCAGGAAGTTTTTAGACTGAGAAAAATTGTGCAGAAGCTCAGAAAACTGGATAATATAATGTTACCATGATAATGGAGCTTCTGATGTGTGGAGCCTGGCTGGACATTCAGGAAGGGAGTAGACCTGGGCTTGGACAGTGTCTGCAAGCAGTTGGGACAATGACACTGAAAGATGTTGTGAATGTAGCCGGGTCAGAGGAAGTGGCTTCTTTATTGGGGCTGAGGACGGCCTATCACAACAGGGTCTGTCTGGACGATTGGACTGAAGCGCGGAGCGTCGGGGAACAATACTTGTTGCAGGATTATTTCGGTGGAACGGAAGGTCCTGATGAAGGGGATCTTTTTTCATGCGCTGGATATAAAACTGACACAAATGGACTGACGGGACTCTTTTGGGTTGCTCATATGTTGTTCTTGATGACATATTATGTGTTGAATGGAAGTATGGATACTTTTTTTGTTTGGGTGGAGCTTCAATGTTTTTTTGTTGTGTTGCAGACGGACAGGTGTATTTTAGCATTTTTTTTATTGTGAGATCTCATGTGGTTTTAAGTGTGATGGGGACACATGTTGCCCGATATAATGTGTAGTTAGTTATTTAATTGTATTGACATACACATTGTACATTGTAATGAGAATTATGTAAATAAATGTTTTTCTAAAATCAAAAAAAAATCTCTCTCTCACTCACTCACTCACTCTCTCTCTCTCTCTCTCTCTCTCTCTCTCTCCCCCTCACCCCTCTCTCTCTCTCTCTCCCCCTCACCCCTCTATCTCTCTCTCTCTCTCTCTCTCTCTCTTTCTCTCTCTCTCTCTCTCTCTCTCTGGCTGTGCAGGGATGTGTTGAAGGTGAAGGGTTTAACCTTCTGTAGTGCGGTAGTGAAAGGGCTTAACCATTTCTAGTGTGGTAGTGAAAGGGTTAAACACAGTAAACCTTCCTCTGCATTCCTGGTTACTGAAATGTATCACATACATAAAATGACCGTTATTTTAAACAGGCTCTTTGTTTCACAGCTGCGTTTCTGAGCCAGTTGAACAGCACAGGTCCTGGATCAGCCTTGATGCCACACCCGTACGCCTCCATGGGCCAGATGGTCAGCCCCTACGAGCCCCAGCCGCCAGGAGCGAGCCTGCAGGACCTCAACAAGTACGCCTCCCTCAAGGCCGTGGGTGAGAGACGTTATTAACCCTGTGTTTGTATGTTTGTCTCTCACCCAACATTCACAGGTCTGGTGGACCCACAACATTACTGGGATTTTATGAAACCATGAAGCCATAACAATCAATGTAATTAAACTGGGTATCAGTATAGTGCTCAGTCGGTGTAGAGTCAGGCTCTGTGGACGGAGTGTCTGGACAGGGAGGGACAGGCTGCTGAGAGGGGTTCCATCCCTGAGTACATGTGGGCTAATTAACACATCTCCCTCCTCTCTGGGGAACACACATATTATAATCTATCTTCATCCACCCCCCCCTCCTTCTGTTCTAATAATAATAATATTATAATCTAGCTTCATCCCCCTCCTTCTCCTTCTGTTCTAATAATAATAATATTATAATCTAGCTTCATCCACCACCCCCCTCCTTCTGTTCTAATAATAATAATATTATAATCTAGCTTCATCCACCACCCCTCCCCTCCTTCTGTTTTAATAATAATAATAATAATAATAATAATAATAATAATAATAATAATAATAATAATAATAATAATAATAATAATAATATTATAATCTAGCTTCATCCACCTCCCTCTCCTTCTGTTCTAATAATAATAATAATATTATAATCTAGCTTCATCCCCCTCCCTCTCCTTCTGTTCTAATAATAATAATAATAATAATAATAATAATAATAATAATAATACTAATAATATTATAATCTAGCTTCATCCCCCTCCCTCTCCTTCTGTTCTAATAATAATAATAATAATACTAATAATATGTTATACAATGGCATGCAAATTTCTTGATTCTGATTGGCTGAAACAATCAAGTTAGACGTGGTTATTTCTCATAACACACGCTCGTGATCCCAGAACCTGCCCACAACCAAATTACAATCACTCCGCCGTTCGAGTTTTTAGGAAAAACCAAGATGGCGGACAATAATCTTTACAAATGGATGTGTTGATAGCGTCATAACGACTCATTCAAAAACGATTCTGTCACGTGGAATGTGTTAGTTTCTTACACAATGTTGGATTATGTAATTGGTGGGTCATGAGTCATTGTGGAACAAAATATAAATCGCGGGAAGTCTGTTGTTAGATGCCATTCGTCAAAAGGACACTCATTTCACTGTTAATAAAATTTTCAAGAAATCAATCAATCAATCCAATAACACACGCTCACTTCAGTGTTAGACGGCATGCTTTGAAGCAGCTCGGAGGTGCATGCCATCTAAGAATGAAGTGAGCCCTGGAGAAGATATCTGGTCGCAGAACTACAGGACTTGAGGAGGAGATCAGTCTTGTCACTGTTGAGTTTGAGGAATTGTTTGGCTTTTATTGCAGGCGGGAGTCGGTCTGAGACAGAGGTGGGTTGTGTGGGGTTTGGAGCTGAGATATATTCAAGTTTCAAGTTTGTTTATTACATTTACATTTACATTTAGTCATTTAGCTGAACGCTTTTATCCAAAGCGACTTACAAGTTCTGTACGACAGGTCATCAGGAAGGAAGGGCACAACTCTATCAGCTGAGTAACAATGTTCATCAAAGTGTTGAGTGCTACAGTGTAGGTTAGTTTATTAGGACAAGTGCATGACAGTAAGGTTAGTCAGGGTTAGATTTGTCACAACAAAATACAGAATACTTTATGATGAAATGCTTGTTTCTGTATGAGCCCCTGAGAGTGTGCTACATACAGTAAAAAAGAAAGTAAGTAAAAAAGTAATTAAGAAGTAAGTAAAGGAATGATCAGTCAATATACATATATACAATATACAATACAGAGTAAAATTAGTAACAGTGAGGTACAATGCAGAAATGAGATGAAGTACAAAACTTAGGGTAAGGTGCAAATGAGGTATGGATGTAGTGCAAATCTCTTTAATAATCGATACATATAAAGTGTGTTAAAGTGTTTAAAGTGAGTGGTAAGGTGAGTGCTTGTTTAAAGTGAGTGTGTACATGTGGTAAATGGTAAATAGTAACACTAATACATGCACTGCATTTATATAGCGCTTTTATCTTTATGCCTCACATTCACCCATTCACTCATATATAATATATAGGGGTTAAGTGTCTTGCTCAAGGACACTTTGACACGCTGCCGGGAGGAGCTGGAATCAAACTGGGAACCTTCGGATTACCAGACGGCCGCTCTACCTCCTGAGCCACTGTCGCCCCATATTATATATCTAATCCACATATGTGAGTGTCATCAGCATAGCAGTGGAAATCCAGGTTGAAGTGGCAGGAGAGTCTGAGCCGGAGGGAGGATGTAGGTGATGGAGAGGAGAGGACCAAGTACGGAGCCCTGGGGAACACCTCGAGTGACAGTGGATGAGACAGAGGAGTGATTGTGAAGTGAAGTGAAATGTGTGACCTGTTGGAGAAGCAGGACGGGGGCCAGCTGAGTGTGGTGCCTTCGATACCTATTCCAGCGTCCAGAGATAGAGCTTCTGTGACGGGTCTGTTGTGTCTCTCTGTGTCTCTTCCTCTAGCGGAGAGAGCCAGCGACGGCTTCTACACCAGCCGGCGGGTGGAGCTGTCGGCCAAGGACTGCCTCCCCATGCAGCCGGCGGAGGCCGAGCCCCCCAACCCCTACAGCCCCGCCCACAAGCCCTACAGCCCCGCCCACAAGCCCTACAGCCCCGCCCTCCAGCCGCTCGCACACAAGCACAACAAACACCGCTCCAAGAAGAAGGCCGCCCCCTCCTCGCCGTACGGCCCCGAAGGCGTGGCCGTGCTCGGGGTGCTGAGGACCTGGGAGGGCCGAGAGACCATGGTGCTCCGTCAGACCTTTGCTCCAGAGAGACATGGCGGCCAGCAGGAGGCGCTGCAGGAGGCCTTCTACCTGCCCCCGCAGCCCTACGCCCTGACCAACAGCAAGACGGAGGTGACCGTCTGAGAGACCCCAGAGCCTGCGCTCGGGCCTTCAGTCGGTGGGCCTCCGCTCTGGGGCTGCTGGTTCTGCAGGAGGGGGAGAAGGAGCACGTTCTGGCTGGTTCTGCAGGAAGGAGGGGGAGAAGGAGCACGTTCTGGATGGTTGGTTGGTCCTCTCTGAAGGAGAGGAGGCGAGACACACACTGGTATTTGTAACACTGTAAACCAGGATCATCAAGTGCTACTGATGATGAAATATAGCCTATTCTATTGCAATACTCACACTTATAAAACATATAGAAAAAGCACACATGGAACTGTGATGGACATCTGAGCCAAGGAAGCTGTCTAGGAAGTGCTTTAGAGAATTTATAATGAACTGTTAGTATTTAATGAGATGTTTAAGGGTCTGAAAATCACATTACATAGTTGACTGAATCCAGTCATCAGCTGCGTTCACACTGCAGGCCTAAGTGCTCAATTCTGATGTATTGCTCAGATCAGATTTCAAATTTTTTAAATGTGGTCAAGATCAGATTCCAGTGTGGACTGATCACTGCTCCTGAACGGACCCACATGCGCTAATTAACCATAAAGAAGATGGACGTAAGAAATTGTGACTAAAATGTCAATTTTAGAGTGACGTAAAAGTCACATGACTGTTCAGACTGAGGTCACATGACTGTTCCGACTGAGGTCACATGACTGTTCAGACTGAGGTCACATGACTGTTCAGACTGAGGTCACATGACTGTTCAGACTGAGGTCACATGACTGTTCAGACTGAGGTCGCATTGGAAGAGATCGGACCTTGTATCTGATTCAGGATCACATTATGAAAGTGGCACCAAATCAGAATTGAAAAGATCAGATTCCATGTGATTGTTGTCGTTCACACTGTCGTGAAAAGAATCCGGTCTGAGTCACATGATGAGCAAAGAAATCAGATTTGGGGCCACTTTCACCTGCAGTGTAAACACAGCCAAACCGAGGAAGATTCCTGTATATATCTAGTCTTGGTAGGGCTGGGCGATAAAACGATAACGATAATTATCGCGATATATTTTAATAATCAATATTAATAATCGATAATAAAAATTATATCGATAATGCTTTTTATTTTATTTTATTTTTTGTATTGTGACCTGCAACAGGGAAGCTTTAAAACCAGAGACAGTGGACAGACTTGTGTTTCTTGCCTGCAACTTAAAGTAATGGCTTTGCTTGTCCAAATGACAATACTTTCAAAATTGAGATTTATTTGTCTCTTGTCCATTTATTTTGTTTGCTTTCTAATGTAAAATACAGTTTGAAACCGTCTGTACACAGTAGGCTATGTGTGCTAGCAGAGCTAGTCTCCAGTCACGAGTCACGGTGGTTTGTCCACCAAAAAAGCGCCAAAAGATAGAAAACACTGCCACTTTTTTTGGTACGTTCGCTTTCAAACCAGCTGCAGCCTGAGAACTGGAGTGTGAGGGGCTGTAACACTAAAGATGGCGGCAACAACAAAGAATTGCTGCAAAATAAACATACGTTTGTTGTTTAAATATATATCGTGATAACATTTTTGGCCATATCGCCGCCCAGCCCGAGGTCTTGGTTGATGGAAGGAGCTGTCAGTGAGAAGCTTCACCAGACGACGTATGTAGACACCAAGAGGGGAACATCACAGCACCGTAGGGCTGTCCCCGACTAAGGATTTGGATGGTCGACTAGGATTGGCTAAAACTTGCCGTTAGTCGACTATTGGTCAACTTTTTTTAATTTTTTTTATCATTCCATTTGGGCTGTGGGGGGTGCTTAATGTCTGAAGGAGTCGACTGAAGGCTTCTTGTCCTCTGCAAAAGCATGCAATTGGTCCACTGATGGATACATCTTGATATTTGTCTATAGTCTAGTGTGTTCATTAGACGGGTGAAATCCTCTTTCAGTGCCTCTGTGCCTGTTTTCTTAGGCAGTTAGCCTCTGGTATGCGTGCCATTAGCGTTAGCCACGCTTCTAGGCCTCTTTGCTTTTGGAAAAAATTATAAAAATTTTTTTTTTAAAAATTAATAAATTTTTTATTTTAATTTTTTTATTATATTCGACTAAGAGGTTGGCCAGTCGACTACGGCTCCTTTCGACCGATTAGTCGACTAATCGATTAATAGGGGTCAGCCCTACAGCACCGTCTGTCTGCTGGTCGCGGAGCGGCCGAGAGCTACACGCGTGTGGTGTGGGCGTCACGCAGCCGAGAGCTACACGCGTGTGGTGTGGGCGTCACGCAGCCGAGAGCTACACGCGTGTGGTGTGGGCGTCACGCAGCCGAGAGCTACACGCGTGTGGTGTGGGCGTCACGCAGCCGAGAGCTACACGCGTGTCGTGTGGGCGTCACGCAGCCGAGAGCTACACGCGTGTCGTGTGGGCGTCACGCAGCCGAGAGCTACACGCGTGTCGTGTGGGCGTCACGCAGCCGAGAGCTACACGCGTGTGGTGTGGGCGTCACGGTGCCGAGAGCTACACGCGTGTGGTGTGGGCGTCACGGTACCTCTCAGCAGCCGAGAGCTACACGCGTGTGGTGTGGGCGTCACGGTACCTCTCAGCAGCCGAGAGCTACACGCGTGTGGTGTGGGCGTCACGGTACCTCTCAGCATTACCAGCATGTATCTAATCCTAGATTATAGATAAGACCTGACGCTGCAGCTTTGGCTTTGTTGACGTCGTGTTGTCTCTCGCTGTCCTTAATTTCCTACTAATCCGATATGTAATTGGATTAATAATCCACGGCGGCCCAGAGCGTTGTTTATCACAGGGAAGTCTCTCTGTCTTGTATTACAGGTGATGTGTTTATTGTCCAGACTGTATAAATATGTATTATTATTACTCTATGTCACACATGTCACGTCATCTTTATTCAAAGGGCTACGACCCTTCAGACACTCCTTCCCCGAGCGAGCATACGGGGTCAATAGTACTGTATGCATATGGATTATTATTTCGTCATTTCTGATGTCACTGGCATGCTAATAACTGTTCCAGACACGTATTTCTGGTGATTATACTCTACAGTACCAACCTAATGTCTGTCAATATCCCCCCCCCCCCCCCCGCACCCCCCCCCGCCCCCCCCCCCCTGCTGGGATGAAGGCTGAGAGCGTCAGCGGGCAGGTCCAACAGGAGATACCAACTCTGATTGGTTCATGGATTCCCCCCCCCCCCCCCCTACGCACTTTTGATTTGGTGAAATAAAAACAACATTGTTATTTGAAATCTATGCTTGTTTGTTTTTATGCTCCTTTTTTATGGAACCATTGTGTGTCTTTTTTATTTATGAATTTCTTTATTATTAATTCTTTTTTGGTAACACTTTATAATACAGCCTGCATTGTACAGTGTAATTATACATAATTTATGGTGTAATTAAACTGAATTTACGGTGTAATTACACTGAACTTACGGTGTAATTAAAGTAATTAAACTGAACTTATGGTGTAATTAAACTGAACTTATGGTGTAATTAAACTGAACTTACGGTGTAATTAAACTGAACTTATGGTGTAATTAAACTGAATTTATCACACTGAACTTACGGTGTAATTAAACTGAACTTATGGTGTAATCACACTGAACTTATGGTGTAATTACATTCAACTTACAGTCTAACTTCCTGACATTGTGTGAACTCTGCTGTACCTACATTTAATGTCTGGAGGCTTCTTGTCCTCTGCAAAAGCATGCAATTGGTCCACTGATGGATACATCTTGATATTTGTCTAGTGTGTTCATTAGATGGGTGAAATCCTCTTTCAGTGCGTTAGCGTTAGCCACGCTTCTAGGCCTCTTTGCTTTTGGAAAGAATGATTTTTTTATTTTTTATTATTTAATAAAAAAAAATGCATTCGACTAAGATGTTGGCAGTGGACTACGGCTCCTTTTGATCGATTAGTCGACTATTCAACTAGTCAGGGTCAGCCCTAGCGTGTAATAATTTATTTGTTATCTTGGCTTTTTGCCTCGTCTTGTTGTCTGATTGTTATGATTTTACTCTACGTGACTGTACCGTAAATGAGGGAAATCTCAGTTGCCTTTCGAGTTTAAATAAAGGTTTGAAATGAAATGCATGTGCATGCACACTCCCAGCCACTGCCACCAAGCCTCTTCAACTCATTCAGAACGCAGCGGCCCGCCTGATCTCAAACCTACCGAAGTCGACCCATGTCACCCCACTTCTTAGGGACCTGCACTGGCTCCCCATTGCTGCACGAATCCGCAAAGGGAACAGCTCCCGCCTACCTCCGGTCAATGGTCTCTAACTACACACCCTCAAGACCCCTACGCTCTGCATCTTCTGGCCGCCTCAGACCCACTCCTATCCAAGCTCCCGGAGGGTCATCAAAGAGAAGTCGCCTATTCTCAGTCCTTGCCCCACAATGGTGGAATGAACTACCCACCCCAGTTAGGACAGCCGAGACCCGTCCAATCTTTCGCCGTCGACTAAAGACTCACTTCTTATTATCTGAAAAAAAAAGAAGAAAAAAAATATATCTAACCCTAACTAACCGTACTGTCATGCACTTGTCCTAATAAACTAACCTACACTGTAGCACTCAACACTTTGATGAACATTGTTACTCAGCTGATAGAGTTGTGCCCTTCCTGATGACTTGTTGTACAGAACTTGTAAGTCGCTTTGGATAAAAGCGTTCAGCTAAATGACTAAATGTAAATGTAAATGCACACGCACACACACAAACACAAACACAGTGATTAAATTTACAATTTAGTTCTGCACCTGAGCCTAAGGTGCAGCTGAGAGCGGCCGTCCACACGCTGGGAGACAGAGTGAAGCATGTGTCTCGAGAAATGCATTATCTTTTCATCGTGACTCAATTTGGCAGCGCAAGCTCAACCCAGCAGGAAAACACTTGACTGAATTCTTGCCTCTGATTAAAGAGTGACCTCCGTTTCAAAAATAATGTAATACTTTTTTTTAACAACAACCAACCAAAAACAAAACATGTACCAAGATCCAAAAGATCTTCCTAGTTGCTATGGTTACCGTGTGCCCAGAGTATGAATGACCCCTTGTAAGCATTATATTAGATTAAGATGTGTTGTCATCATGCAGCACAAGTACAGTATAACCAAAAGAGGTTTGGCATCCAACCAGAGTGCACATGTAACACTAACAGTAAAGTGCAACAGTGATACAATGTATACAGGTGAGTAAACTGGGAATACGATATATAAATTAGTACTACTGAGTAATAGTGCTAATCAGATGGATATTATGTGGATAATATGTACATTTTTGATAATACTGGAGTGTGACATGGACTGACAACACACACGCCCCAAGACTCCTGTAGTCTCGCGAGAGGTGCAGAAATGGGATTTGACGTCAGAGGAGACGCTCCGGTCTGCGTTTGACTGCACAGACTGGAATGTGTTCCGCGACACAGATAACATTAATGTCTACACGGAAACAGTGCTGGACTATGTTTGTACTAGGGTGGAAGAAACAATCCCCACTACCAAAATGAGAGTTTACCCAAATCAAAAACCCTGGGTAGACAAATCCGTCCGTGAAGCTCTGAGAGAGCGCACCAAAGCATACAACGACGGCCTAGTGGCAGGCAACATGAATGACCACAAGGTGGCGCAATACAACGTAAGGAGGACAGTGTCAGAGGCCAAACGGCGCTACAGGGATAAAATTGAACTCCAGTTTGAACAAGCTGACTCTAGAGCTATGTGGCAGGGGCTCAAAACGATGACAGACTACAAAGGCGCCTCCCTCAAACTGAACAGTGACATCTCCTTAGCAAATGACCTCAATACCTTCTATGCGAGGTTTGATGCTGGTAATAACAACACCAGCTCACAAGCCACGGCAATGGGGGGGGGGGGGTCGGCTGCTGATGGAGGCGCAGTGTTCAGGGTAACAGAGCATGAGGTGAGGCGGACCTTTAAAAAAGTGAATATCAGGAAGGCAGCAGGTCCGGACGGCATCCCCGGCCGCGTCCTAAAAGTCTGTGCCGACCAACTGGCCCCAGTATTCACTGACATATTTAACCTGTCCTTAGAACAGGCTGTCATCCCCACCTGCCTGAAGAAGTCCACTATTATCCCTGTACCCAAAAAATCCAAGCCTGCTTGCCTCAACGACTACCGCCCTGTAGCTCTCACCTCCATAGCCATGAAGTGCTTTGAGAAGCTAGTAAAGGGCTACATCTGCTCCTCCCTCCCCATCAACATGGACCCCCTGCAATTTGCATACCGCCCCAACAGGTCCACGGAGGACGCCATAGCCCATGTGCTGCACACAGCAGCATCACACCTGGACAAGAGGCAGGGGAACTATGTGAGAATGCTATTCATCGACTACAGCTCGGCATTCAATACCATGGTCCCCTCCATACTCATAGCCAGGCTCAGGGACCTGGGCTTGAACTATGACCTCTGCCAGTGGGTCTTGGACTTCCTGACTGGCAGACCCCAGGTGGTGAGAGCAGGCAGCTGCACCTCCTCATCCATCACCCTCAACATAGGGGCCCCCCAGGGCTGTGTTCTGAGTCCCCTCCTCTACTCCCTGTACACACACGACTGTGTGGCTCAGCGGAGTAGCAATACAATCATCAAATTTGCTGACGACACAGTGGTGGTGGGCCTGATCTCTGCCAACGACGAGAGGGCCTACCTGGAAGAGGTCAAGGTCCTGGCGGGATGGTGCCAGGAGGACAGCCTCTCCCTGAACGTCAGCAAAACAAAGGAGATGATTGTGGACTTCAGGAGGTCGGGGGTCAAGGACTACAGCCCCCTCAGCATCGACAGGGCACCGGTTGAGAGAGTCAACAGCTTTAGGTACCTCGGAGCCTACATATCCGAGGATTTGACATGGACCACACACATTGACAGTGTTGTGAAGAAGGCACGACAACGCCTCTACTTCCTCAGGCGCCTAGGGAAGTTCCAAGTCAGTCAGAAGATCCTTGGGAACTTCTACTCATGTACAATAGAGAGCATCTTGACCGGCAACATCACCTCCTGGTTTGGGAATAGCACTGCACAAGACCGAAGCAGACTACAAAGAGTGACACGTTCAGCCGAACGCACAATTGGAGGGGGGCTCCCCACCCTCCAGAACATTTACAACAAGCGTTGCAAGGGCAAGGCGAAGAGAATCATTAAAGACTCCAGTCACCCGAACAACTGCCTCTTTGAACTGCTGCGGTCAGGCAAGCGATACCGGAGTCTCAGGGCGAGCACAGAAAGACTCAGAGGAAGCTTCTATCCCCAGGCCATCAGGCTGCTAAACGAACAATGAACACTACACAACAACAACCACCAAACGCACATAGCACACACATCCACACGCACACACTCACTTTAAACAAACACACTGTAGCACCCACTCCACACACTTTATAGCACACACCCACTTTAAACAAACACACTGTAGCACCCACTCCCCACACTTTATATTTATTGATGAAGGATTGCACTACAACTCGTACACCTTACTGTGAATTGTACCTAAATTGTACCTCATCCCATTTCTGCTTTGCACTATATAGTACTGTACATTAGTACACTGCATAGTATTGTATATTATATGGTAACTCAGAACATTGTACATATGTCTATACCGAACACTGTGACCTCATTTTCTTCTTCTAAAATTACATGCTATACTATGTTATTTGATACTATCTTGTCTAGCACAGTCTCTGGAGCGTAACAGTAAGAAGCATTTTGTATGAAAGTATTCTGTACTTCTGTATGACAACTATTAAAGAAACTTGAAACATGAAACTTGAACTCCACGTCACAAGTTTACTGACAACTGAGGCAGGTCCTGTCAGGTCAGCGTCTATACTTCCCACAAGCAAGTTGTCCTTTTGCGCGATCTGATTGGCCACTGACGTTTCTGGTCATGTGACGGCAAGTTCTTTGGACGGTTAAGCTTAGGCCCTCTTTCGAAGTTGGTTAAGGTTAGAGTTTGTCTTAGCGCAGGGCGATAGAACGCCAGCCCTGATTCCAAACTCTAACCTTAACCAACTGCGAAAGAGTCGCCTATAAGCTTAACCAGTGATAAACTAGGCGTTAGGTCGTTTGCAGGCTGTTTGACGCGGAAATGGGCAAAGACACAGGCGTCACGCGATTGGGTGCACATGTCACATGACCAGAAACGTGCGTGGCCAATCAGAGCGCAAAACGGGAACGCGGAAGGACAACTTGCTTGTGGGAAGTATAGACGCGTCAGATCGCATCACTACAGCTTCCCTGAGGCAGGTTGTTATAACCATGCTTTTGTTAATTGTGTGTCCTGTGTTGCAGCTGATTGCTAATTGAGAAGCTGCCTGCCAGGGCTTAAAAGGCTAACCCTCACCCACACTCTCTCTTACTGCTGGAAGACACAGTGGGAGCAGTGGCTTCCCCCTTCCACCACAATTGACCCTTTGTTTGTGCGCCTAGTAGTTGTAATAAATATATCCTTTTTGGTTTAAACTTGACCGCTGGTGTCTGTGTCATCTTTACGTTGCTTCCCTCTGAGCCAGGGTCGTAACACACAGGTCACTTCACATTCACGAGCGTTTGCATTTTGCAAGATTCCTCCCCGCTCTGACTCCCAGCATGCATCAGTCCGTCAGCGCCAGGCTCCCGACCTGCTCTATTGTGGCGACGGGAGAGACGGGGCGACAGTCTAATTGGAACCTTAATCACCTCCACTCCTGGCTGCTGATGGGATCCACAAACCCCCACTGGAGCAGAGAGTGAACATATGAAACAGCTGCAGACTGATGGCCTGGATAGTAGCTATATATGTATATATATAGTTATATATATATATGTATTCCATAATTGCCCGCCCCCCCTCCAATTTCTGCCTCCTCAAACTATTGAATAAGGATTCTAGACATGTGAGCTACTCACCAGAGATATTGTAGAAAACATTATTATTTGAAATGGCATTGCTGATTTTCCTTCTCTGAAACAAGAATCAAAAGAATTTCTTTTTAAATTTATTTAAACGTGTTTTCTGTTTATTTCTTTATTGTCACGTCTGTGTGGTCACTGACAAAGATGTTTTAATGAACTTGGATTACTTTCAGTTAATCCAGAAAGCACTCAGTGTTTCGATCGCTGAGACGCTTGAAATGGAAACGGTTCAGTTATTAGCTCATTGTTAGCAATGCCAGTTTAAGTCACTGTGACTGAAAGAAAAACATTTCAACTGAAAATCCCATCCAAGTTCTCTATAGGAAAATGCATTTTGGAACTGTAGGAGGAATATATATACACGGTAAGAATAAATACATACAGTATATGTAGCGGATGGTATCGTGAAGCGCAGTCACGCAGGGCTGGGGTGAGTAGCGGTGCTGTGGGTTAAACTCACTCTCATCCTCAAAAGACAGATAGACACGTTGCCAAGTAGTGAATTCACCTCTTGGTATAGCGGTCTGTGCTGTTGCCCGTGGCGTGGGAGACCCGGGTTCGATGTCACAACTGTTACATTATGTACATGCTATCATACAGAGTTATATGGGTTATATGCAGGTGTATAAGTAGGTATATAGGAGGATTATATGCAGGTATAGGAGTTGCTAAAACAAGATCAGAGAGCGTAGATTTCTTTGACCACACATCAGTGTGTATCATTTATTTGCATAGTGTGACAACCACAACAAACCAAACATACAGTTAATATGGCCGACCCACATACCCACAATCCCCTGTGTCCTTAAAGTAACAGTGTAGGTGAATTATGTAGGTGAACACTTTTATCCAAAGCGACTTACAAGTTCTGTACGGCAAGTCAGCAGGAAGGAAGGGTACAACTCTATCAGCTGAGTAACAATGTTCATCAAACAGTGTTGAAACCTGGGCGCTGCAGTGTTGAGTGCAGAGTAGTAGAGAGATATATTAGTATAGTAGGTAGTGATATAGACAAGGAAGATTATTTAGTGGAAGAGTGCATGATAGTAGAGTAGAATAGAATAGAGTAGAATAGAATAGAATAGAATAGAAATACTTTTATTATCCCGAGGGAAATTTGACACTACAAATCGCTCACATTAAACATTTAGACAGAACAAAGTCACAAATAAGAATAACAAAACAAATTGCCTATAAGAATAAGAATAGAATAAAATATACAGTAAAAAAAATACAGTAAAAATATACAGAAGTCTACAGTAGGTATAATATTGCACAGTGTTGTTTAAAAAGTAAAAGAAGACAGTAAGAAGGTTAGGTTTTATATACTCATAATATACGTATGAGGTAGGTAATTATGATGACTATGATTACAATGTAGGGCCATTGTAGTCTGTGATTTCTTCACTCATATTAATTGTGTTGGCTGACCGTTCAGGAGGTATAGTATAGAGGTATTTCTTCTGTATCTCTTCAGACCGTCTGGAGTTCTTTTACCCGAATCTCTCTCCTTCACACATCTGTCGCCGCTCCTCACCTTTGCTTCTCCAGCCTCTCGGAGAGCTGGTTAACTGGCTCAGTGGGGCTCCTCAACAGACCCTGGATCTGGGCCACGCAGCCCCACAGCAGACAGTGACCCACATTAAGACACAGAGCTCTGTTTCAGGACAGGGTGTCCCGGTCTCGCCCCTCTCTCTCTGGGCCAACAAAACAATATCAAACTAGAGCGTTTAGAGAGGAGAGAGACCGACTTCCTGCTTGACGGCACGTCGACCACCGAGCGCCCCGGTGGTTTGAAGACGGTGTTCGCTACTCGGTGAATCGTGGACAATCAGTCGTCAACATGAAGGGGCGAATTCACAAAGAATGGATTGCGCTGCGTTTAGCGCGCGGTATCTGCTCCGCATTTGCGAGCCATTCACTAAAGACCTTTCTGATTCTGATTACCTTATGAACCATCATGCTTTTCCTGGGTGACCTAAAAAAATGTGACATAGATAAATAAAAAAAAACTCAACTTTCTAATTCAAGGACAGGAAAGGTAAAGACAAAAGATGTCTTTAACCACTTAAGCATCGGGGCAAAAATGGCGGCTATTCTTATATTTTTTTGACGATTGCATACCCAAAGTAATTGGCTATTTATTATACGTCATACTTATAGCACATGCATGAGTCTGGTCTCTTTTGAAAGGTAACATTCTGACATTTCTTACACAATAAAGAAAAATCACTTTGAGTGCTGATGAAATAGAGGTTTGAACACACTGAAGTAAAGGTTTTGTGTACTCACATTTCTTTTTACTGGTTGCCAGATTCCTGTTTTTTTAAGTTCCAGCTGAGAGGTAGGAGCTGGAAAACATAATGGATCCATAGCCTGAAGTCTTATGTAGTACAGGTCCAAAGTCTATAAAAGTCCCACGGAAAAATGAATGTTTTACAAATGTTTCTGTAATGTGTGTACCAGTAAACATTCGACATGATAATCCAAAATGGCCGTCCGCTCCCATTCATTCAGAGGCTCTCGTCAAAACAATGCACTTCTTGGTCTTCGTGTGTCACCTTCCCCCACTGTCAGCGCAAGACCGAACAGGGGACAAGAGACATACATGACACTATTAAAGCACAAGAGACATGACACTGTTAGAACAGGATCCTTATATTGTTGATCTGTCAGTTTAAGAGGTTAAATAAGCATGAAATACAAAAGAATAGTTTCCCTGCACTGTTCTTTGATGATATGGTAAGTAGTAGTTTGAGTAAATGGTAGGGGTGGGGGGTGAAATCGATACGTAGTAGTATCGCGATACTTTGCGTGGCGATACTGTATCGATACAGGGACGCCAAGTATAGATATTTAATTATTCATAAAAATATATTTAATTTTTGTATAAGGAAGTTGCATTGTTCATTTCAATACCTGTAATAGTACAGTAGTCCACACACACACACACACACACACACACACACACACACACACACACACACACACGTGTGCATTCAGTTAAGTTGGAATATGACTGTAATACAAACAGTTCAGTTTGTCAGGTACATGCAACACAGATCACAGTGTTGACATCTGTCTGCTTGAGAAAATACCATGTTCTGCAATAAAAATTATTGAAGTGAGATGAACAGACTGAAATTTATTTTATTAGATAAAACATGTTGACAGTTTTACTTTGCAGTTGAAAAAAAATATTATAATTTGATAAAAAAAAAATTAATAAAAAAATCGCAATATTCGCGATATATCGAGTATCGCCATACTATCGTATCGCGGCTCAAGTATCGCGATAGTATCGTATCGCGAGGTCTCTGGCGAGTCCCACCCCTAGTGAATGGACTCTGGGCTGTGAGGGTTACCACCAGGGTTAGCTCTGGAGCCACAGTACCCAGCCTCATCAGAGGGGTTTAGCAGGAGATATTGACGGCTAGTGCATTTGTTTGGCTATTGTGTCACAAAGTAAATAAAACTCCCTTTGAAACGGTGACCGCTGTGTCATTTATGTTTAATGTAGACCTTTTTTATTTTATTTGTACGTCAGCTCTTTGACGGCCAGAGTGGAGTGGACTCGACCTTGATGACTTGGACTCAACTCGGACTCGACTCTGGCTCTTCTTTGGTGACTCGGACTTGGACACTGGGGACTCGTGACGTGACTCGACTACAACACTGGCTACAGTACATCTCTCCAGATGTGGGACGTGTCCCTCTAATGACTGAATGAATAATAAGAAGAAGAAGAAGAAGAAGAAGAAGAAGAAGAAGAAGAAGAAGAAGAAGAAGAAGAAGAAGAAGAAGAAGAAGAAGAAGAAGAAGAAGAAGAAGAAGAAGAAGAAGAAGAAGAAGAAGAAGAAGAAGAAGAAGAAGAAGAAGAAGAAGAAGAAGAAGAAGAAGAAGAAGAAGAAGAAGAAGAAGAAGAAGAAGAAGAATAGAATAATAAGAATAATAGAATATAAGAATAATAATAATATAATTATTATAATAATATAGTAATAATAATAATAATAATATAATAATAATAATAATAATAATAATAATAATAATAATAATAATAATAATAATAATAATAATAATAATAATAATAATAATAATAATAATAATAATAATAATAATAATAATAATAATAATATAATAATAACAATAACAATATAATAATAAACTGTATTTATATAGCACCTTTCATACAAGAATTACTTCACAAAGTGTGAAGTGCTTCACAATAAATAAATAAAAAAGACAAATGACCACAAAATTAACAAAAGAAAAGTGCAGATATAAAATAAGTATAAAATAGACAAGGCAGCAAAATAGACAAGGTAAGGAACAGAACATTAAATCACATAATTTTTCATATTAAGATCTAACATCTTATTAATAGGCCTTGTTGTTTGATTATCACTGATACACATCCTTTAGTTTCTGTGATTTATGATCATCACTCACATGGGGCTCAAACTCACTGTATCATAAACAAGCTGGTATGAGAAGCGCTCCCTTCCTGTTTGCTGTAACAGAGAGGGAGTAGTGTGTCTGTGATGTTGGTTGAAGACCACAGATCCGTCCCTGGCAGCCGAAGAGGACGTTTGTTAGATGTTTTGAGATCTCAGCGTTCTGATGCTGAAACGCTGGGAGCGTGTTGATGACAGAACCACTGATTGTTCTGTTTGGTTTTGACGAGGAGGCAGTATGTGGGGGTTTGTTCCACATACCTGCTTCCTACGACATGAGTGACGTTATCTTCAAACTGCCTCTCTTTGTGTTCTTCTCTCAGCACTCAGTTATCATTTACATTATCGTTTATCATCTGGGCCCAGGAGTTCAAAACTTTTAATCCCTATCTGATTGGATCAGATTTGGATTTTGGGTAGTTGAAAACCAAAAAAACAGGATTAGGATCACTTTGATATCCGATGTATATTGTATATTTGTATAGTGTTGCGACTTTATTCCTCTTTTACTTAACTTTTTACTGTATGAAGCACATTCCCAGGCAGCGGGCCCATACAGAACCAAGCATTTCACTGTAATGTACTTTATACGTGACAAATAAAACAAAACATGAAACTTGAAACTTAAAAGGCTGAGGTGAAGAGGTATGTTGCTCCTGACTGTCCTCCAGATCTTTTTTTTTTTTAATCCACTTTTTCTCCTCTTTTTCTATTTTTCTCCTTCATCCCAATTCCGTTGCGCCAATTCTTCCCGCCCCTGTCTTGAACGTTGCTCGCATATGCCCCCCACTGGCCGGTCGTAGGGAGGCTAGAAGCCTTGCATCACATGTCCCCTCCGATACATGTGGAGGCAGCCTGTCACATCTTTTCACCTGCCAGCGCGGACTCTCATTGGCGAGGTGTAACGTGTGGGAGGCTCACACTGCCCCCGCCATTTCCTGTCTCTGCTGTGCAGGCGCCCTGACCGACCTGTAGGAGTCGCTGTCCACAACGTCCAGATTACCACCCATCGACTTCCACCCGCTGACTCTGCCAATTGAGTTAGTATGACGGCCGGCCCAAGCCGCAGGCAACGCCGACAGCCGGAGTCGAACCCGGTGTCTCTTGCGTTGGTGACGAGGGCAATGTCCGCTGCGCCACCCAGCCGCCCCTACTGTCCTCCAGATCTTTGTGGACTAAATTATATCATTGTAAACACATGCTTGACAACATCTCTTTTTAGATTAATTAATAAAAAAAATTGATTTAGATTACACTAGCTAGAATCAAGAGGTTTATTTGTCACATACATACCAGGCCAGGGCCTACAGTGAAATGCGGGGTGAGGTGTGAGGTGTGAAAACAGAGCTAAACAAAAGAATCTACAGTTGCGAGAAATTGACATGTCTGTTTTTGGTACTTCCGTAGATTACTACTTGTCTGATCTGACTCAAGGACGCCGCACGGCCAAACCAACACCCTCGACCTACTGGACTAGATAGTGATGTCCTTCAGTCATCAGCAGGAGAGAGCGGAGTGGACGAAACAGATAGGGGGGTAGATCTGACCCAGATACAGATGGGCAGGGCACTGACAGACCACTCTCTCCTCCCCACCGTATGTATATATTTTCTCTCCCACCCACCCACCCCCTCCTAATGTACAGTCTCCTCCCCACCGTATGTATATATTCTCTCCCCACCGTATGTATATATTTTCTCTCCCACCCACCCACCCCCTCCTAATGTACAGTCTCCTCCCCACCGTATGTATATATTTTCTGTCAGGATCTCTGGGTAACAGTACTGTATATTTGCATATCGTATATGTCACAAATGTAACAGTACTATATACCTGTATGTCATGTATGTCCCTATGCCATAAATGTCATGATGTCATGTATATGTCGTGTATGTCATAAATGTCACTATGAATTGGGTTAGGAAAGTCTTTCTCTGGTCTGCATCCCCTTAACAATTGTGTGTATTGAGCCGTACTGTATTGTACCCATTCTGCAATCTGTTAAATAAAGTTTTCATTCATTCATTCATTCATTCATTCATTCATTCATTCATTCATTCATTCATTCGTTCATTCATTCATTCATTCATTCATTCATTCGTTCATTCATTCATTCGTTCATTCATTCATTCATTCGTTCATTCATTCATTCGTTCCTTCATTCTCACAGAGGACGGGTGCTCTGCATCCTGGGAAACCAGGAAAGAAACCAAGAAAGGTCAACGTCATTATTCCAGGTCAATTCTGGCAGTCGAAGTGCAGGAAGTACAGTCCAAGTACAAATACAGTGTAAATATATAGAGTCGTCCGCCCCTACAGTACACACCCCACTCCCCCACAAAGAGCAAACCAAAATACAGTGAATACTCTGCCTCAGCATTCCAGTCAACAGGCATAATTGCGCTACTCAAGCAGTGCATCAAGTCTAGTCAGGGGTTCCTTTGCTTATAGCTCTGGTCAATAAACTGAGCAGAAACACCCTACAGTTAAAAAAAATAGTGATTCGAGAAAGAAAGGAAAAGAGGAGGGAGGTTGTAACTCGTTAATACAACAGGGTGATTCTAGATCTAAACGCTCGAGTTGGTACATAAAACGACAAGAAGTCAGTAATGTATGAAGGAGTCTAGCAGCAGAGTTTTGGATTAACTGTAGTTTCTCTATAGATTTTTTTAGGGGGACCAGTTAAAGGAGCATTACAATAATCGAATCAGCGTCTCTCAGTAGAGAGGAGGGAGGTTATAACTCATTAATGGAGTCGTTTAAATGATTGAACGTCAGTTTTTGTAAAAAATAACAATAATAATCGCTTATAATTGCTATTCCAAGAGACTGTTTTGTTTATTATTTTTTCTTACTGTAGAAAGAAAATAAAAGTTTTCATGTCTTTGTATTAATTTTCTTTTCTTTTTCTTTTTCTTTGTTATTGTTGTTCGAAGTAAACTATTCATTCATTTATTCATTCATTCAATAAACCATGAAATTCTATTCTAATTTCTAAAGTCTTAATTTCTGTCTGGGACAAATTGTTTCTTAACATGCAAGGGCACTTTTTAGGACGATTTGCCCACCGGCACTTTGGCGACCACTAGTGGCTCGGTGTGCATATTTTGTTATACAATATATATATCGAATTGAAGGCTTATTCGTTGCCTGTCGATAACCCTTTCAGGTGACAAAATCCGTTCAGCGGTTCTCGAGTTACATGCCGGTATTTGAGGCTTGTGCAAAGTACACGGTATTGCGCAAAATACCACTCCCGACTCTTGGGGCTCTAGTTCCGTCAATCATTTGGCGATCTCGAAAATGATTGTGGAGGCCAATGAGTGTGGCTTTCTAATGATACCCCACGTGGGGATGTATAAATCAGGGATCTAGGTGAAAAACTAACGAGCGAAAACAGGAAGAGAAAAACAGCCGAATGAATTGAAGTCTATGAGAAAACTGAGTTTTTCTTTTGTACACAGTTTACCAAAATCACTCCTAATCACTCATTTATTAATGGATATTTATGAAATTTGGATATGTACTACATAAGGCTTCATGCTATGATCCCGGGAATATTTTAAGCCATACCACCTTCTGGGGAAATACTACCTCTGGACTACTAACTACTACAGAAAACCTTGAGTAACAAGTTTTTCTACAACTCAAGTTCAGACCTATGTCACTCTATTTCATTAGCACTAAAAGTGAATTTTCTTTCTAGAATCAGAAACTTCAGAATGTCATCTTTCAAAAGCGACCAGGCTCATGCATGTGCTATAAGTATAAAGTATGTTGTTTTGGTTTGAAAAAAATGTATGCAGTCCTCAAAAATGAAAACTAAAATGGCCACTTTTGGGGGATTAAACCTGACTGCTTGTTGGAAGCGGTCGCTGAGGTCGTTGAGGATGTTCAGCGGTTCTGTTGAGAAGCAGGTCTGGAGTCAGCCGGGCGGCTCCTCAGAGAACCTGTAGAACGTGGGCTCCTCAGAGAACCTGTAGAACGTGGGCTCCTCAGAGAACCTGTAGAACGTGGGCTCCTCAGAGAACCTGTAGAACGTGGGCTCCTCAGAGAACCTGTAGAACGTGGGCTCCTCAGAGAACCTGTAGAACGTGGGCTCCTCAGAGAACCTGTAGAACGTGGGCTCCTCAGAGAACCTGTAGAACGTGGGCTCCTCAGAGAACCTGTAGAACGTGGGCTCCTCAGAGAACCTGTAGAACGTGGGCTCCTCAGAGAACCTGTAGAACGTGGGCTCCTCAGAGAACCTGTAGAACGTGGGCTCCTCAGAGAACCTGTAGAACGTGCCGCTCCTCAGAGAACCTGTAGAACGTGGGCTCCTCAGAGAACCTGTAGAACATGGGCTCCTCAGAGAACCTGTAGAACGTGCCGCTCCTCAGAGAACCTGTAGAACGTGCCGCTCGCAGCGTTTCATGAACAGGTTTCAGACGTCTTCATTTAACTAGAAAGGTTAGATCAGTAGAGCACAAATCGCCACCAGGCTGCAGCCACAGACTACTTCTCTCTCTCTCTCTCACACACACACACACACACACACACACACACACACACACACACACACACACACACACACACACACACACACACACACACACACACACACACACACACACACACACACACACACACACACACACACACACACACACACACACACACACACACACACACACACACACACACACACACACACACACACACACACACACACACACACACACAAAGCAAGAAAACACACCTGCAATGTTTAACAACAGCATCTATACACACGTTTACAATATTATATTACCAACTATGATATGCTATTACAAACGATTACACTATTAACCTAGAGTCAGACCAATACAAGTAGGAGTCTGTGGCTGAATTCATTGCACCTTGCATACGTTTCTATGATAAACAGTTCATGAGAATATTAAGAGGACGCGCTTGTTTCAATGCACAATGGTGGAAATTATTCATAAAGGTTTTTAATACATAGGTATAGAAACGACAATAGGTTCAATAGGTTGTTGACCGATTTGAAAAATATTCCAGAATCCCTGTTTCTGGCCCGTGGTCAGCCTATGTGCCAAGTGTCACCCGCCACAGCCTTGTAGTTCGCCAGATTAGTCCCCGATATTCCCGCAGACAGACACATGCGACCACATGCATAAATGGGGTTAAGTGTCTTGCTCAAGGACACTTTGACACGCTGCCGGGAGGTGCGGTAATCAGACCGGGAACCTCTGGATTACCAGACAACCGCTCTGCCTCCTGAGACACTGTCGCGCCTCACTGAGGGACAGGTGCACCGGCCGTCACATGGATGTTCCACACGTCTAAATACAACTTTCCAAAAAGAAAAAAACTTCCTGGGTTCCAGTTTCTGAAAACGTTAAAAGTAAAAGAAATTTGAATATGTAATATATATACTTATTCGTAAATACGTAACTACGTCAATATATTACTTATTATTAGTAATATGTACACATTGTACATTTTGTAAATACGTCAATATATTATTTACGGCTATAACATAACATGTACCTTCTTCCTGTGGTGGACGAGCACTTTATCTCCGTTATTTTAACTGAGATCGGGCCGCGCAGACAGTGAACATCCCTGCTGTTAGAAACATTACGCTCTCAACACGTTCAGCTGCCAGGAACATTATGTAGAACAACGAGGGATGCCCTCTGGGACGGGCGCTGCCCTCGGGGCCGGGCGCGACTCGCTGGCATATTAAAAATCACTCTCCACCCCTCACTCCAATTACACCCATAGAAGCTTCGCGTCTATTTCAGGCCTTCCTTTACAGCTTGGGTTCATCACAAACAATTATCACATGGATTACGGTTTGCATAATAATGTAGAACTGAGCCCTTGATCGTATGAGCTCACTTATGTGTGAAGTGAAAAAATTCAAACTGCCGAGGACCACGATGGCCCAATTCTACACGGCCATCAGTGAGTCCATCCTCACCCACTCCATCATCTCCTGGTTCCCCGCTGCAGCGGCAAAAGATCTCGCCAAGCTGCAGCGGGTGATTCGCTCCGCGGAGAGGGTGATCGGCTGTCCCCTGCCCTCCCTCAGGTCCCTGCACGACTCCAGGGGGCGCTGAAGAGGGCGAGGAAGATCATGGCCGACCCCTCCCACCCCGGTCACAGCCTCTTCACCCTGCTCCCCTCTGGGAGAAGGCTAAGGATCCCAAAGGCTGTGAAAGCCCGACACAGACTGAGCTTCTTCCCCTCAGCCGCCAGGCTGATCAATGCCTCAGGTCCCCCCCCCCACCTCGGTACCCCCCCCCCCCCCCCCCCCCCCCCTCTGCCCCCAAGTGACACTGGCACAATGACACTGACTGCACTGCACTGGTCTTTACTGGAACTCTGCACTTTACACTTTATATATGTATTTAAATTATTAATCCTCCACTGCACTGTTTTTTGTCCTGTGTCTGTGTTGGTGTTGTTGTTACTGTGGAAAGAATTATGGAAAAATGCATACACTGTAATGCCGCAACAATTACCAATGTGTTTTTACACAAATGGCTTAATAAAGGAATCTGAATGTGAATCTGAATCAGAACGCTCCCTGTTCGTACCTCTCTGTGTGCCACCTGGGTGATGTGCCACCGTGTGTGAATGGACTGCATTTATATAACAGCTTTTATCCAGAGGCTTCACAGCTTTTATCCAGAGGGCTTCACAGCTTTTATCCAGAGGGCTTCACAGCTTTTATCCAGAGGCTTCACAGCTTTTATCCAGAGGCTTCACAGCTTTTATCCAGAGGGCTTCACAGCTTGTATCCAGAGGGCTTCACAGCTTTTATCCAGAGGGCTTCACAGCTTTTATCCAGAGGCTTCACAGCTTTTATCCAGAGGGCTTCACAGCTTTTATCCAGAGGGCTTCACAGCTTTTATCCAGAGGCTTCACAGCTTTTATCCAGAGGCTTCACAGCTTTTATCCAGAGGGCTTCACAGCTTTTATCCAGAGGGCTTCACAGCTTTTATCCAGAGGCTTCACAGCTTTTATCCAGAGGCTTCACAGCTTTTATCCAGAGGCTTCACAGCTTTTATCCAGAGGCTTCACAGCTTTTATCCAGAGGCTTCACAGCTTTTATCCAGAGGGCTTCACAGCTTTTATCCAGAGGGCTTCACAGCTTTTATCCAGAGGGCTTCACAGCTTTTATCCAGAGGGCTTCACAGCTTTTATCCAGAGGCTTCACAGCTTTTATCCAGAGGCTTCACAGCTTTTATCCAGAGGGCTTCACAGCTTTTATCCAGAGGGCTTCACAGCTTTTATCCAGAGGGCTTCACAGCTTGTATCCAGAGGGCTTCACAGCTTTTATCCAGAGGGCTTCACAGCTTGTATCCAGAGGCTTCACAGCTTTTATCCAGAGGGCTTCACAGCTTTTATCCAGAGGGCTTCACAGCTTTTATCCAGAGGCTTCACAGCTTTTATCCAGAGGCTTCACAGCTTTTATCCAGAGGGCTTCACAGCTTTTATCCAGAGGGCTTCACAGCTTTTATCCAGAGGCTTCACAGCTTTTATCCAGAGGCTTCACAGCTTTTATCCAGAGGCTTCACAGCTTTTATCCAGAGGCTTCACAGCTTTTATCCAGAGGCTTCACAGCTTTTATCCAGAGGCTTCACAGCTTTTATCCAGAGGGCTTCACAGCTTTTATCCAGAGGGCTTCACAGCTTTTATCCAGAGGGCTTCACAGCTTTTATCCAGAGGGCTTCACAGCTTTTATCCAGAGGGCTTCACAGCTTTTATCCAGAGGGCTTCACAGCTTGTATCCAGAGGGCTTCACAGCTTTTATCCAGAGGGCTTCACAGCTTGTATCCAGAGGCTTCACAGCTTTTATCCAGAGGGCTTCACAGCTTTTATCCAGAGGGCTTCACAGCTTTTATCCAGAGGGCTTCACAGCTTTTATCCAGAGGCTTCACAGCTTTTATCCAGAGGCTTCACAGCTTTTATCCAGAGGCTTCACAGCTTTTATCCAGAGGCTTCACAGCTTTTATCCAGAGGCTTCACAGCTTTTATCCAGAGGGCTTCACAGCTTTTATCCAGAGGCTTCACAGCTTTTATCCAGAGGCTTCACAGCGTATGCCTCACATCCACCTGTTCATTCACACACTGATGGTGGAGGCGACCGCTGGTGTGTGGTGGGGGGGTGAGTCTGTGGCTGAACGTGCTCATCTCAGCTCCTCGTAGAGGGTGTGGCAGACCCGCTGGTGTGTGGTGGGGGGGTGAGTCTGTGGCTGAACGTGCTCATCTCAGCTCCTCGTAGAGGGTGTGGCAGACCCGCTGGTGTGTGGTGGGGGGGTGAGTCTGTGGCTGAACGTGCTCATCTCAGCTCCTCGTAGAGG
>NW_028173386.1:0-17495 GCF_963971535.1 Notolepis coatsorum
GTGAGTAACAAATTGTAAAGCGCTTTGGATAAAAGCGCTGAATTTCTTTTAAAAAAGCAGCCATTCTCTCTTTCTCTTTCTGTCTCTCTCTCCCCCCTCCTGCTCTCTCTGTCTCGCTTTCTCTCTCTCTCCCCTCTCTCTCTCCCCTCCCTCTCTCCTCCTCCTCTCTCTCTCTCTCTCTCTCTCTCTCTCTCTCTCTTCTCTCTCTCTCTCTTTCTCTCTCTCTCTCGCTCTTGCTCTCGCTCTCTATTATGGCAACAGAGGTATCTCGATAGCATCCTTGGAAGATTTTAACGCTCTTGTTTGCTCTTAAGGACCAGAACAGTCAAGCTGACCCAGAGGGTCGATTGCCTTAACAGCCATTGATATCCCTAACAGAGAAAGGCTGCAGCTTTATCCTAATTAAATAGCCACCGTTTTACTCTCTGCAGCGACTATCCGTTTTCATTGGGCTTAAAAGCTTCTCACCGCCGACATCTAACCTGCCATTAGCTCCCTAAGCCGTGTCCTTCCCCCGTTCCCCCGTTCAATCTGCCCCTCCCCCGGGACGTGTCCAACCCGCTGCTCCAGGTGAACATCACAACAACAGCTGCTGTCCAGAGGGCGCGGTTTAGTGAAAGCGGACTGTGCCTTTGGGTTACTTTGGTTAGGGTATTGTGACTGGGAGGCATCGTCAAGTCTTCCGTCTCATCAATCAATCATTGAACTACTGTGTAGTAGTATGTGTGTGCCTGCTCGTGTGTGTGTATGTGTATCGAGTTTGCTCTGAATTTGGAAAAACTGCTTTTTCCTTTGATGCTGGAATGCCCTCCGACTGACTCTGAAGCGGAAGGTTCTTCCTTCTTTGGCTGCATTTAAAAGTCTGATCTCCGACCACTGTGTGTCGACTTGTAACTGTCTTAGCTGATTTGTATAGTTTATACTTATTTATTGTGCCTGAAATGAAATGGCTGATAAACCTGTTTTGTAAGCTTGTCGTTGAAATACAGGTTTGAAATTAAATGTCTGTCCATGTGCACACATAAATATTTGTGTGTGTGTGTGCGCGCACGTGTGTTTATCATATTACGTCGTATCAAGTTTTGCAAATAAGGAGACATATAGAAAACATTTCAAAGCACTCAAAATTGCCAATATCTCCATTTCGACCTATTTCTGAATTGCGCAGCATTTGGGGGTTTTCTGAGGAATTGTGAGCTCCTTAACCCTTTCACTACCACACTACAGATGGTTAACCCTTTCACTACCACACTAACCATCTGTAGGGTTAACATTATGTAGTGTGGTAGTGAAAGGGTTAACCCATTGTCGTGTGGCAGTGAAAGGGTTAACCTTCTGTATTGTCGGCCTGAAAGGGTTATTATAACCCTTTAGTAGTGTGGTAGTGAGCGGGTTAACAAGACGACCTCCACTGTGCCAGGTCACGCGTGTGCGTGTGCTGTTGTGTGCCCTCACCTTGAAGGACTGCACGAAGGTCCACAGCAGGATGCGGATGGTGTAGCCCTGCCTCAGCAGCTTGATGAGCCGCGCCGCCCGGAACAGCCTCAGGAAGCTCAGGTTGATCATCTTGTCGTTCTGGAGAAGAGAGGAGAAGGCTTCAGTCAGCTACACACTTTAACCCTTTACCCCGGGGTAACAAGCCTGGTGAAGCGCCTTTGTATACACATCAGATTCTGTGTATCTGAAGTTGGTGTCCATGTGTGATACAGCCACTGTGGTAGTACCATCCATAGGTATAGGCGTTTGATTTGAGAAAATCAGTATTGGTTCTTTTTATGTACCACTGGAAATTGTTACAGTAGATCTGTGAGACTACAGTTGATCTAACATTCTGGGGAATTAATTATGATCCTATGTACTGCATTGTACCCATTATGCAATCTGTTAATAAAGTTTTCAATCAATCAATCCCTTTCTGAGAAATAGAAAAAGGTATTTAGGCCTTATCCACATGTACACAGGTGTTTTTTTAAACCATAGGTTTCTCTCTGCTGTTTGGCGTTTCCTCCACACACAACCTGCGGTTTTTTAGGTCACTGAAATCTGACCTTTTTGAAAACTCCTGCCAGGGAAGAAGATGTTTAGAAACTCAGTTTAAAAAATACACTGTGTATTCGTGTGGACAGGTGAAACCGGAGAGCGGAGTATTTTCTCTGCAATCAAGACCATGGAGAGCTCCCTGCAGCCTCCCGTCCAGCTCATTTCATGTGAGTGTTTTTGTGTGACTGAGAGATTTTCTAAAACACCATTCATGTGGATTTTTTTTACAAAGGAGGAAAAACCGGGCGGTTAGGTGGCATAGCTGAGATTGCGTTCGTCACCAACCCTGGAGCTGTGGGCTGGATTCGCCTGTTCGAATCCAGCTCACAGCTCCGGGGTTGTCACCAGCTTGGCTGGCCGTTCACACTAATACAATTGGCTGTATTAGAGGGTGGGAGAAGCTGGCGGGGTGGGTCCGGGTCGTTGTAAACAGCGACTCCTACAGTTCGGTCGGGGCGCCTGCTAAGCGCGGATAGGACCTGAGTGGGATAGTGTGATCCTTCCACACGCTACGCCCTCTCAGGGAGGATCCGCGCTGCCAGGTGAAAAGAAGCGGTTGATTGGCTGGACGTGTGTCGGAGGAAGCACGTGATAGCCTCCACTCTCCCAGATGATCTGACTGTGGGGGGTAAGTGCGCAGCGACCAGGAAGGGGATTGGGAATAGGCATACGACTAACATTGGGATGGGAGAAAATCGGAGGAAAATGGAGGGGGAAAAAGATCAATAATAAAAAATAAAAAAAAGGAGTTTAGAAAATACCAGTGTACGTGTGGACTAGGAAATATTATTTCTAAGTTACTACTGTAGTGTAGTATACCATGTGATACAAGATACTACTGCAGTATACCATGCGATACAAGATACTACTGTAGTATACCATGTGATACAAGATACTACTGTAGTATACCATGTGATACAAGATACTACTGTAGTATACCATGTGATACAAGATACTACTGTAGTATACCATGTGATACAAGATACTACTGTAGTATACCATGTGATACAAGATACTACTGTAGTATACCATGTGATACAAGACACCACTGTAGAGTAAGTAGTACTAGTACTAGTGTCTAGACGAGTGCTCTTCTCACCAAGACTATGAGGGGGAAAAAACAAGACAGCTTGACACGGAGACGGTGAAACGTAGCGCGGGCGACGAGGGAAAAGCCACTTACCGTCTACAGAGGCCAGGATGTGACAGAAGAGGCAGAGGTTGGCAGAGTGAGGGCAGAGGTTGTCAGAATGAGAGCACAGGCGCCAGCAAAGACACAGAAGAGGAGGGAAGCACAGAGAGAGAGAAAGAGAGAGAGAGAAAGAGAGAAGGAAGGAAGGAAGGAAAGAGAAAAACAACACTTGACAGTCACAGGAAAGCCACACACACACAGAGACTTTACCACAGAGACGGTTAGAGCAAACAGCCATCGAAGCCATCGGTTCACAAAGAGCACAGTAAAAGAGGAGGCTTTTCCAAGTCAGTCTGTCTCTGCCCCCTCTCTGCCCACATCTATTCGGATCCATCAGTGGGTATTAAAGGAACTCAGCAACATTATGGGAAATGCACTTACCGTCTTCTCCGGGGATAGATACCAATTTCCTCTCTGTGCGTTTCGGTAGAAAGCTATCCGACTGCGAGCTAGCCTGGCTTAGCACAAATGAATGGAAGTGCACTAGACTAAAACTCCAAGAGAGGTGTTTTTGGTCGACAGCTAGCTGATCCGTATCCGACTCTAGAGAAGACGATAAGCGTATTTCCCATAATGTTGGTGCGTTTCATCCACCAATCTGCCACTGATCACTGATTCATCATTTCATTTATTTGCACAAAGAAAAAACAAATGAAACAGATTGTGGTAGAAATGTCTCTATTTAGTCACTATTTAATGTGATGTGATGACAAGATGTCAGATAGAACTTCCTAATTCCAAGGTCACGACCTGCAGGTCGCAGCTGTATGACTCCAGGCTGATGCCGTCTATGGAACAGCCTGTGTGTGTGTGTGTAGGTGTGTGTGTGTGTATGTGTGTGTAGGGTGTGTGTGTGTGTGTTTGTGTGTGTGTGTGTGTGTGTGTGTGTTGTGTGTGTGTGTGTGTGTGTGTGTGTGTGTGTGTTGTGTGTGTGTGTGTGTGTGTGTGTGTGTGTGTGTAGGTGTGTGTGTGTGTAGGTGTGTGTGCGTGTGTGTGTGTGTGTCTGTGTGTGTGTGTGTGTGTGTGTGGCTGTCTGTGTCTGTGTGTGCGTTCATGCGCGTGCATATATATGTGTGTGTGTGTGTGTGCGTGTCTGTGTCTGTGTGTGCGTTCATGCGTGTGCATATATGTGTGTGTGTGTGTGTGTGTGTGTGTGTGTGTGTGTGTGTGTGCGTGCGTGTGTGTGTGCGTGTGTGTGTGTGTGTGGCTGTCTGTGTCTGTGTGTGCGTTCATGCGTGTGCATATATGTGTGTGTGTGTGTGTGTGTGTGTGTGTGTGTGTGTGTGTGTGTGTGTGTGTGTGTGTGTGTGTGTGTGTGTGTGTGTGTGTGTGTGTGCGTGTGTGTGTGCGTGTGTGTGTGTGGTGTGTGTGGCTGTCTGTGTGTGTGTGTGCATTCATGCGTGTGCATATTTATGTGTGTGTGTGTGTGTGTGTGTGTGTGTGTGTGTGTGTGTGTGTGTGTGTGTGTGTGTGTGTGTGTGTGTGTGTGTGTGTGTGTGTGTGTGTGTGTGTGGGTGTGTGTGGGATGCATGGTGGCAGCAGAACCTACCTTGATCTCTGTGACCAGGATGTCTGTGATGCTCCCCAACACAGTCACAAAGTCAAACACATTCCAGGCTGCTTTTAGGTAGTTCTACAGGGAGAGGGAGAGAGAGAGAGATGGAGAGAGAGAGAGAGAGAGAGAGAGAGAGAGAGAGAGAGAGAGAGAGAGAGAGAGAGAGAGAGAGAGAGAGAGAGAGAGAGAGAGAGAGAGAGAGAGAGAGAGAGAGAGAGAGAGAGAGAGAGAGGAGGAGAGCTGCTTTCAATGATCCAGCTGGAGTCCCACAGTGCCGTGGAAAGATCATCCACATTATGCACACACACACACACACACACACACACACACACACACACACACACACACACACACACACACACACACACACACACACACACACACACACACACACACACACACACACACACACACACACACACACACACACACACACACACACACACACACACAGACGCAGACAGACACACACAGATGCAGACATACACACACACACACAGATGCAGACACACACACACACACAGATGTAGACAAACAAACAAACAGACTAGCAGCTGTAATGTGACCACCACCCTGACCACTGTGACGCGGCCCCCCTCAGACAGGCCCATCAGTCCTGTCCTGTGGGCAGCAGGCTGGGGGCCCGTCTGTCTGTTCGACAGGTGCAGGTAAGTGGCGTGTGAAATAAGCCATCTAAGAAACGAGCCTGGCTAATGGGAAAAGGGCCAGTGATGAAACGCCTCGCTGAGGGCCAGGTGGCCCCACCGCGGCTAGAGGGGGTGGGGGGGGAGGAGACGTAGTCATCCTTCACCTCCACCGTCCAACCCGTCATCCTCCACTCTTCCACTCCCCTTCATCCATCATTCCAAATCATTGACGGCGCAACCCTCAACCTCGCCCCACCCCCCCGCCCTCCACTCATAACGCATAACTAAAAACACACTCTTCAATCTATATAAAATTTTTTTTTTAAAAAGGAGTAAAAGAATTATTAAATAAAAAAAGGGAAATACTACTAACCTTTGTACTGTCTTTTACTATTATGCACTCTGCTACTAAGTACTCTACCTTGCCTATCCTACTATGCTAATATATTACTAACTATGCTAATATATTACTATGCATTATTACTATTACATTATCTCAGGACTTTATAGCATGGCTATTTTATCATGCCTATTTTATGTATATTTTATTACCTGTTTATTATGTCTATTTTATTATTTAGTATTATTGCACAATCAAAGCGGGCATGACCACCCGCATTTCACTATATGCCCTGGTATGTATGTATGTGACAAATAAACCTCTTGAATGTTGAATCTCTTGAACCTATGCACTGAAGACTGTAGCACTCAAGCTCAACACTCTTACTTACCCTAAGCTGCCAGCGTTGTACTCTTTCTGCTGACCTGTTTGACCCTTGTCAGTCGCTTTGGATAAAAGCGTCAGCTGCTAAATGACTAAATTATTAAATGACTGTCCCCGTAGCCCTCCTCCATTCATCACGTGACGCGAGCTGTCCCTCCCCGTTCGCTCTGGGCTGCAGCGGGGCGCGGGCGACTCACGTACTGCCGCGCCGATCAAGCCGCAATCCATCAACACGGAGCCTTTGGACTTTCCGCCCCGCGCGGCTTTTTTTTTATTTGTCACCTCCGTGATACAAAGAGACGGGACGTGAGCGACTAATCCTGCGTCCTCGAGGCAGCGGCCGGCCGGATGGATTGGATCGTTTCATGATTCACCGGCTCAAGGCTTTGCTTTATACGTTCAGTCAAATCAAATCCAGCCGATTATCGTATAGAGTAACGCCAGTAATCACCAATATACCAAATAATATATATATATTTTTTTTTTCAGAATAGCATTATTCTGCTTTACTTCCTATAATCTAGACTTTGAATTTCAATCATAAAGAATTATATCGGTTTATAAATCTCTCTGCTTTACGCTGCTCCGAAAGCAGCTCTAAACCAGTCTGATGCAGCGACCCCTGTCAAGCTGAATGTAAAAGAAAATCTATTTTCTTTTTGGTTCGCTACAGATTTGCCCTGATGTGTGCACTCCTGAAATCAATACAGCAGCCTCAATATTGACTTTTCAGCACAGTACAGTACAGTACAGTGTGTGTGTGTGTGTGTGTGTGTGTGTGTGTGTGTGTGTGTGTGCGTGCGTGTGTGTGTGTGTGTGTGTGTGTGTGTGTGTGTGTGTGTGTGTGTGTGTGTGTGTGCGTGCGTGCGTGCGTGCGTGCGTGCGTGCGTGCGTGCGTGCGTGCGTGCGTGCGTGTGTGTGTGTGTGTGTGTGTGTGTGAAGGTAAATCAGGACCATTTGATGTCCAACTTGATTGAGCTATTGTAGTGTCAAAAGTTAAGGTCAGGGTTAAAGTCAGGGTTATGAATGAATATACGTACGTCTATGTAATGTCCCCATAATTCAAGTAACATAAAAGTATGTGAGTGTGGGGCATCCTGGTGGCTCACCTTGATAGGACGCATACCGCTTAATCGCAATGCCCTGATGGGGTTGAATCCGGCCCAGGACGTTTGTTGCATGTCACCCCCTGTCTCTCTACCCTGCTCTCCTGTCACTCACCGTCCTATCCCAATAAAGCAGGAATGCCCTAAAAACACATCTTAAAAGAACACGCCAACATTTGGGGAACATAGCTTAGCTTAACACTTTGATTACCAGCCATGTGGTGTGCCTTACCCCCCCGTTGAATGCCACCACCCACTTCAATGATAGCGCTCTCATATTTGTGAACGCATAAACTATGTCTTAAATTATGGCTATGTGTCTAATCTGGCCGTCGCTTATCAATGACTTGTTTGCAGTCAACATTGTCGAAACGGATTTGTTTTTTAATCGGTTCATTTCCGTTTGATACCATTTTGAAAAACGCTCGTTTTCAATTCCTGATCGCCATTCCAAATATCGATTGCGTTTATTGATCCAGCGCTGGGTACTGGAAATATGTATTCCACGCTGTTTTGCGGCTCTGCAATGACTTGGATCCCCTCGGGTGGCTTGCCCGAGAAGTAAAACGAGGAAGCTGGAATCCCCCCCCCCCCCCCCCCCCCCCCCCCCCATGTGTTTCATTCAGTCTAATCCAATGGGGTGCAGTACAACAGGGAGAGACGATAGGGGGCGGTATTTTCCCAATGGAGCTCAGAGAGAGTTTGCAGCACTAACGTGAGACTAGATTGATGAAATATGAATTCAAATCGCTAATAAAAAAAGAAACTACAAAAAGACGATATATATCGTCGCTGGCACTCAACGGTCGGCATGAACTAACGACATATCTTGTCGCTGGCACTCAAAGTGTTAATAGCTTAAGCCAAAATGTTGGCGCGTTCCTTTAAAATAAAAAAGTGTGTGTGTGTGTGTGTGTGTGTGTGTGTGTGTGTGTGTGTGTGTGTGTGTGTGTGTGCGTGCGTGCGTGCGTGTGTGTGTGTGTGTGTGCGTGTGTGTGTGTGTGTGTGTGTGTGTGTGTGTGTGTGTGTGTGTGTGTGTGTGTGTGTGTGTGTGCGTGCGTGCGTGCGTGCGTGTGTGTGTGCGCTCACCAGTGGGCCAAAGGCAATGATCTTGAGGATACACTCCAGCGTGAAGAGGGCTGTGAAGATGATGTTGAGGTATTTCAGCATGGCCTCGTACACATACGGAGCTCCATGGAACTGAGGAACGGAGAATCCACGTCAAACAAAAAACTCTCTTTCTCTTGCATAGACAAAATGTTATCATAGACACACAAACACACTATAACACACGGCACACATACACACATGGAGATCCACACAGACACTTTTAAATAACAAACGTGCATATGGCATACAGGCACACACACACACACACACACACACACACACACACACACACACACACACACACACACACACACACACACACACACACACACACACACACACACAATACTCTGAAGAGGGATGACTGTATGTGTGTGTGTGTCTGTGCGTGCCAGATTGAATGGGCAGAGATGTGGGCCTGGAATAGCGCAGCGCTATAAACAGCACACAGGGCTCTTAACATAGGCTCCTTCAGGATAACAACACTGATCAATACCTGGACGTTAGCCATCGACTTCTAAAGGCTAACATTGAAGCACAGATGAGGTCAGCTTTCAAAATCACCGATCCACAGGGGATTCACCAACAGCGGATAAGTCAGCGCACGGGTGTTGTTCCTGGGGGGCGGCAGTGGTCGTCCGGCAATCTGAATGTTCCCGGTTTGATCCCTGCATGCTCCTCCCAGAATTGCGCTGAAGTGCCCTTGAGCCAGACACTGAAGCCCTTATTGCTTCTGACGAGCAGGTTGGTAAATGGACTGCATTTATATAAGCCTAGTGCTTTTTAGGGCTGTCCCCGACTAAGGATTTGGATGGTCGACTAGGATTGGCCAAAATTTGCTGTTAGTCGACTATTGGTGGACAAAAAAATAATAATAAATAAAGTATAATAAAAAAAAAATAAAAAAAAATATTTTATTTAAAAAAAAAAATCATTCAATTTGGGCTGTGGGGGTGCTTAATGTCTGAAGGAGTCGACTGAAGGCTTCTTGTCCTCTGCAAAAGCATGCAATTGGTCCACTGATGGATACATCTTGATATTTGTCTAGTCTCTAGTGTGTTCATTAAATGGGTGAAATCCTCTTTCAGTGCCTCTGTGCCTGTTTTCGTAGGCAGTTAGCCTCTGGTATGCGTGCCATTAGCGTTAGCCACGCTTCTAGGCCTCTTTTCTTTTGAAAAGAATGATACAAAAATTTTAATAAAAAATGAATTATATATATATATATTTTTTTTTATTATATTCGACTAAGAGGTTGGCCAGTCGACTACGGCTCCTTTCGACCGATTAGTCGACTAATCGATTAATAGGGGTCAGCCCTAGTGCTTTTATCCAAAGCGCTTTACAACTCATGCCTCACAGTCACCCATTCACTCACATATTCACAGGTGCCAACCTGCTCATCGGGAGCAGTTAGCGGGTTGCATAGAGGGCACTTCGACACAGTGGGAATCGAACCGGGAACCTTCCGATTACCAGATGACCGCTCTACCTCCTGAGCCACTGTTGCCCCCAGGTTGGTGTGCCTTCCATTTACCATACTATCACGGCGGCCATTTTGCTCTTATGTCATGCTCGCTCACGTTGGGTTCCGCGGTTACACCCTGTTCCCAGCCTTGGGCAAAAGTTGTAAAGAGCGTTGAGCGCTCGGAAGAATAGAAAAAGCGCTAGTCCTGCTTTCTTTCTTTTCGAGGGGAACAACGGATTTGACCCCGGGTCTCCCATGCAGGCAAACCAAGCGAATACCAGTCAGCCAGAACACTAACTGTCCTGCCATGTTAACGTAACGTCTAGACAGGATTCCTCCAGAGCAGTGCCACTCAAATCAAGGCCCCCACGGGGAAGATCTGGGCCTTCACAACATCATTCTTGGTCCTCAGAAGAGCTCCAATTACTGATAAGATATTCTATTTGATCTATTTTGATTTTAGTTTAATTTCACTATACTTTCATTCACTTGAAGTTAGCCGAACACAGTGATGTGTCAGAATGAGGCAGCTGTGGACGTGCTGCAGGCTACTAAATCATATCTAACACTTATGTGTTATGTGGGCGGATCTCTGGGACAAAAGCATTATGAAATAAGGGTCCATGGCCTGATGTCAACATGGGGGTCTGTGTCCAAAAGAACACCGAACAGCTACTAACTCAACCCCCTCCAATGTACAGTAAATTACCAAGTATGGCTTTGTCAATATTCCAATGTACAGTGTACAGTGTCCCCTACCCAACCCCCCACCCCACCCACCCAACCACCTCCAATGTACAGTCCCCCCCCCCCACCCACCCAACCCCACCCCACCTACCCAACCTCCAATGTACAGTTTCTACGTCAAATGTATATACTCTCTTTTCTGGACTCTTTTTGTATCACAAACAGTACTGTATTTGCAAATCTGGTATGTCATAAATGTATAGATGTAGCAGTACTGTCTATCTGTATGTCGTGTGTGTCATATATGTTATGATGAATTGAAAATGGGGGACCCTTATGTAAACAAGACGAAAGTCTTTCTCTGGTCTGCATCCCCTTAACAATTGTATGTATTGAGCTGTACTGTATTGTACCCATTCTGCAATCTGTTAATAAAGTTTTCAATCAATCAATCAATACTTCCACCGGGCTAACAGACGGATAGACTCTGAATCATCACTTGAGCATACACACAAACGCACCTTAAGTGACTTGCACATGACACCATACAAGCACACTTATTACACGCACACACTGCTGTAGAATACATTATTAGCTGTAGAATAAATGATAAAAGGTATATAAAAAACATATCCCTTGTATTGTATAGTTTGTCTAGATCGTTGTGTATTGTGTTTACAAATCCACTACGGTTGAGGAGCCGGGAAATACAAGCCTCTCACATATTTCTGGATGTATGTACATTTAAAAAAGCTGTGACAATAAAATAATCTGAATCTGAATCTGTGACAGGTGAAGGGTCCTGCTCTGCCGCTCCGGAGAGCAACAGCAGTTCAGCAACAGCAGCTGACCTTCATCATTAGCACAATGGTGTTGAGGGCGATCATGGTCATGATGGAGTACTCGAAGGGAGGCGACACCACGAACTTCCACATCTTGTACTGGAAGGACTGCTTGTTCAGGGGCATGTAGCGCGTCAGGGGCCTGGCGTTGATGGCAAAGTCAATGCAAGCCCTCTGTCACATACAAAGAGAGAAGGGGAGGACAAATAAAGAGAACACTCAAGTGTATTAGGTATAGGATGTACTTCTCCACTTCCGAAGCGAATAAATCACTGGCCTTTCTAGACAGAGTATACACGTTCTATAACTCCTTAAATGTAATGAAAAACATGAAAGACAACTAGTGTGCGCCGCTGGAGTTTTTTAAGCGTTTAATATCAAAACATGAGACTGCAAATTGAAGCTCTGTGATCCCCAGGCAGGGTACTTTGCAGACAAGGAACACAGCGTGGGTCTTCATGAGTCCCTGTGAAGTGGAGACACAGAGAGGGGCGAATGTGCTGGATCAACTAAAAGGGACTTATTTTATTATTATTATTTAAAATCTGAGGGAAATGCAAGGCACGTAGGATATATTTCAGGGATGGTTGATGATTAGACATTGATCCACAGGGGTTCTGATAATATACTTAATGAGGCCGGCAGCCGTCATGACAGAGACTAATAATCAGAGCTGTGGACTCTTGCAACTCGACTTTGACTTTAATGCCAATGACTCGTGACTTCACTCAGACTTGAGCCTTATGACTTGAACGACTTAATACTCTCCCCAAGCACAAAATGTAGAAAATAATTATGCCAGAAGTTCCACTTTGGACCAATCCGTCAGCCTCCAATCAAGTTGTGTGTCAGTGCAGAATCATCTAAATTTAATATCAATGAACTATTACTCTGTTGGCTTTACAAATTTGAAATGGCATTACATTTCACATTACATCACATTACAAGAACTTCATTCTTAGATGCTTCTATAGAAAGTAGGTAAAACAAATTTAAAAGTTTTCTTTGCCCTATAGGAAAAAAACGTTTTCTTCGCCCTATTCTTTTATTTATTTTTTTAAACCTACTGTAGAGGGCCTAAACTTAACCAGTTGGAAACCAAGCGTACAGTAATAAAATTAGCAATCAATCAATCAATCAACTCAATAGGCAGGGCGGGCCATACTTTTTTTTTTTTGGAAAATCAATCGAGTGGGGTGTCTAAAATATGTGTTTTTTTGTGGGGAATTCAAATATGGGATTATTTTTCTAATCGGATAACTCCTACCTACATTGTTTTGGATTTCAAAATGGCCGATTTGACAATTTTTCACCCCTTGGCCATACATGGATGCCAACATGAATCTGAAGGAAATCCTAACACGCAAGGTGTCTAAATGATGTGTTTCTTAATGGGGAATTCAAATATGAGTTCATTTTTGGGATAGGATAACTCTAACCTACATCATTTTGGATTTCAAAATGGCCGATTTTACCATTTTTCACCCTTTGGCCATACATGGATGCCAACATGAATCTGAAGGAAATCCTAACATGCAAGGTGTCTAAATGATGTGTTTCTTAATGGGGAATTCAAATATGAGGTCATTTTTGGGATAGGATAAATATAACCTGCATAATTTTGGATTTCAAAATGGCTGATTTTACCATTTGAACCCATTGGTATTGTATTACAAAATTGCAAAGATAAAAAATATATGGGAAATCATTTATAATGACAAAGCCATCAAATGTATTAACAAGTGAACTGTATATAACTGGATACAACTCCAAAGATCAATAATAATAATACTAACAATAATAAATTGTATTTGTAATGCACACAAACACCTAAGTGCTAAATCTCGATCTCCTGACTTCTTGAACTTTGCCAGGTTCCAATATCTTGATTGGACTCATTCTTGGATGGCAAGATCTCCTACTGTACTGCTTTAGCCACCAACCTACAAACACAAACTTAAAGTCAACTTCAGCCATAAATAGGTGAGCTCTTTCCAGAACTACTCAGCAGAAACCTCTGTAACCATTTTAACAAACGTCTCAATGTATTGAGAAAATCCATGGGGCTCCATCAATCCTCTATCTTTTTAAATTTGATCAGGTTGCACAAGTCCTGCTTGGATTCATTCTTGGACATCAGCCTCCTGCTGGTCTCCTGAGCCCTGATCCCTCCATCCCTTTTTTATTGTGAAAAGTACTTAGCAGAGGCCTCGGTCACCATTTTAACAACCCTCTCGATGCTTTGTGTGTGGCAAGGCCAGTCGAGAACCTCCATGGGGGTGTTGATTAAGTTCTTCACCTCGGAAGTGCTTAGGGAGCAGGTGAGAGGTGGCTCTGACAAATCTTCTGACCAGCTGATTAAGCCACCAATGCTGGAAGCGTCACTATTGATGTGAGGTGTTCTTCTGATCCTGACACAGGAGTCTCCCAGCTGAGTGTCTGGATCCCCCTCTCCCCTGATGGCCAGGATTCTCTCCACCCCCTCAATTCTCTCTTTTTGATCCTCAGAGCACAGCAGTGTTTGGAGGATGGCTTCACTGTGGGCATACCAAGCAGATCTTCTCACAGTTGGCATCACAACATCCAGCACCTCCTTCCTCTGAGACTTGAGGCAGTCCAGCTGAAACAGGATGTGCCTAGGCCCTTCGATCCAGGAGTGCTTGACCTTCATGTTGAACCAACATGGATAATACACTCCAATGATGAATTCCACAATGCATTGTAGATTATTCAGGTTCTTTCTTTTAAGTTGATGCTTTGACACCCAGAGCCTGAGGAGTCTGTTTGCTGTGGTGAGCCAGCGGCTGTGGTTTACCGGTCCAATCTCCAGCAGAGCCAGCCTTGCAGAAAGCACTCCATCCCTGATTGCACAGACCAGCTTATAGCCATAGTGTTGATCAGTTGAGAGATCTTGAATGATCTTCTCAGGCAGCTTGATCAGCGGAGGGCCAAGAAAGATCCTGGTGAAGTTAGGATTGATCTCCAAGTCTGTAACAGAATCAAGGAGCTGTCCTATTGGCCCAGACAATTTGTTGTCTGACAGAGTAGCCCCATCAACTTCAACAATGAGACGGCGCAGTGGAAGTTCACCAGTGTGCAGGTTGCACACCAACCAGACCAGCTTTCTCCCCAGGTGCAGCTCCAGCATTACACCTGCCTTCACTCCAGTGTTGACATTGGTCGAGTCTCCTGCCCACAAGGTCTTATCAGAACCTCTCTCTTTCAGCCAGGCAAACAGGACCTTAGCAATCTTCTCTGCATGGGACTCCTCTTTAGTTGCTTTCTCTGGTGTAAAGTGGAACAGATAGTTGCTGCCAGGCTCACTAGCAACACTATAGTGTTCTTCCTTGATCTTTGCAGGAAAAGATTGGTCACTGCCCTCAGCTTCCATCATCACATTGGTCATGTCAATCCGCCCATCAAAGAGGATACAGGAGATCCCCCCATCCTCCCTGCACTTCTCCTCAAACTCTTCCCCCAGCTCTTGCATCAACTTTTCTTGTGCTCTCTTAACCTTGTTCTTATCAATCACTTTACTTGTGTCATCTTCTAAGATGAGTCCTGCATCAATCAGAGCTGCAGTTGCTATAGCTGCAGTTGGCCTTAGACCTATGCCATACCTTACACTAGCAAGGGCGATGTTTGGAATCTGATCATAATTTTTCCGTAGCTTTGCTGAAGCTGCAGGGTCAGTTTCAGGAATGAGCTCAACTTCAGGGACTGTAAGGAAGCTCTCAACATCCTTCCTGACAACCTTGTCTGCTGCTGCAAAGCTTTCTTCTTTGCCCCTTCTCCTTTTCTCTGCTTTCTTTTCCATCCCCTGCCTTTCCAATGTTTTAAGAAGATAGAGGATTGATGGAGCCCCATGGATTTTCTCAATACATTGAGACGTTTGTTAAAATGGTTACAGAGGTTTCTGCTGAGTAGTTCTGGAAAGAGCTCACCTATTTATGGCTGACGTTGACTTTAAGTTTGTGTTTGTAGGTTGGTGGCTAAAGCAGTACAGTAGGAGATCTTGTCATCCAAGAATGAGTCCAATCAAGATATTGGAACCTGGCAAAGTTCAAGAAGTCAGGAGATCGAGATTTAGCACTTAGGTGTTTGTGTGCATTACAAATACAATTTATTATTGTTAGTATTATTATTATTGATCTTTGGAGTTGTATCCAGTTATATACAGTTCACCTGTTAATAAATTTGATGGCTTTGTCATTATAAATGATTTCCCATATATTTTTTATCTTTGCAATTTTGTAATACAATACCAATGGGTTCAAATGGTAAAATCAGCCATTTTGAAATCCAAAATTATGCAGGTTATATTTATCCTATCCCAAAAATGACCTCATATTTGAATTCCCCATTAAGAATCACATCATTTAGACACCTTGCATGTTAGGATTTCCTTCAGATTCATGTTGGTATCCATGTATGGCCATGGGGTGAAAAATGGTAAAATCGGCCATTTTGAAATCCAAAATGATGTAGGTTAGAGTTATCCTATCCCAAAAATGAACTCATATTTGAATTCCCCATTAAGAAACGCGTCATTTAGATACCTTGCATGTTAGGATTTCCTTCAGATTCATGTTGGCATCCATGTATGGCCAAGGGGTGAAAAATTGTCAAATCGGCCATTTTGAAATCCAAAACAATGTAGGTAGGAGTTATCCGATTAGAAAAATAATCCCATATTTGAATTCCCCACAAAAAAACACATATTTTAGACACCCCACTCGATTGATTTTCCAAAAAAAAAAAAGTATGGCCCGCCATAATAGGCCATGCTCACTTAGAACAGCGCAGCACCCAGCTCTCTCTCAGTCTGACTATCCCCCGCGTTGCAGGCAGAGTGTGTGTGTGTGTGTGTGTGTGTGTGTGTGTGTGTGTGTGTGTGTGTGTGCGTGTGCGCGTGTGCGTGTGCGTGTGTGTGTGTGTGTGTGTGTGTGTGTGTGTGTGTGTGTGTGTGTGTGCGCGTGTGTGTGTGTGTGTGTGTGTCACCTCGTTCTTCTCCAGGCTACACTCCGACATGGCCTTGTCTCCCTGCTCCTGGAAGGTGATGATGATCAGAGCGACGAAGATGTTGACGAAGAAGAAGGGGAAGACCACGAAGTAGACCACGTAGAAGATGGAGGTCTCCATGCGGTAGCCCGGGCTGGGACCCTGGTCCTCGTAGGTGGCGTCCACAGAGTGCTTCAGGACCCTGAGGGGTGGAGGTCAATTGGGTTTATGGGCCATGAATGTTCACAAGTAATAATAATAATAATAATAATAATATCTTCTATTTATATAGCGCCTTTCAGGAGACACAAGGCGCTTAACCCATTTAGACCTAAAACGCCTGCTAATGGGTTAACAGGAGGGGGCAGCTAAGGGAAGGGGACCAGGGAACAACGTAACAACAAAAACAAAATGATGTGACTGTATGACAAACAGGGCCAGGAGATATTGTAATGTATAATATAACTGATTACTGATTAACTGGCCACACGTAACCTCGTCCGCACCTTTGATTACCCTGTTTACTAGCTCATAATGCTTATATTCAGAGTTAATCATATTGTTTACACTGCTCATTATCTTTACTATAATTGCATTGCCTATATTTATGTCTACTATTACCATGCCCCCACCTGTACGCCCCCCCACCCCCCCCCCCCCCCACCCCCATGCTGCTATGAAGCCTGGATTTCCCCAAGAGGATCAATAAAGGAATATCTTATCTTATACCCTCATTTGAATCCTTTGGCCTTATGGTGGTGCTAGAGGAGAGGTAATAAGGTCACCAAAATCAAAAGCGTTCCTTCTCTTGGGGTCATGAATGAGCAAAGAACATTTCATGGGAATCCAGCCATGACCTTTTCGAGATATTGTATTCATGGGCCTTACAGGCTTACTTACAGATGGACTGATTACATAACCCTGGTGACAATTAAGTTGGCATGGCAATAATGTATTGAATCTTAAATTAATCTTGAAAGGGTTAATTGCACAGGGGTGTATACTGTACACAGCCAACCATGGATAACCAAGTTCTACATGGTTGGTTCCAAACCATTACACAGAATTAATTAAAGCATTAAGTGGACGGTTATACAACCCTGGTGCAGCATCACCAGGGCCTCTG
>NW_028173385.1:0-14265 GCF_963971535.1 Notolepis coatsorum
GGGCAGTCCGGTAGATAGCGAGAGGGAGGAAGAACGGGAGACAGAGCGGGGGGGAGACATTCGGCAAAGGATGCCGGGTCCGGGAATCGAACCCGGGTCGGCCGCAGCGTGTTACATGGGTCGCCACTTGGGTGCGCTGTGCTCCTCCTTTTAGGCCTCTGTAACTAGTTACCGTTAGCTCAGGTTGATACCTGAATGGTGGCTAACTAGCTACCGTTAGCTCACGTTGATACCTGGATGGTGGCTAACTAGCTACCGTTAGCTCACGTTGATACCTGGATGGTGGCTAACTAGCTACCGTTAGCTCACGTTGATACCTGGATGGTGGCTAACTAGCTACCGTTAGCTCACGTTGATACCTGGATGGTGGCTAACTAGCTACCGTTAGCTCACGTTGATACCTGGATGGTGGCTAACTAGCTACCGTTAGCTCACGTTGATACCTGGATGGTGGCTAACTAGCTACCGTTAGCTCACGTTGATACCTGGATGGTGGCTAACTAGCTACCGTTAGCTCACGTTGATACCTGGATGGTGGCTAACTAGCTACCGTTAGCTCAGGTTGATACCTGGATGGTGGCTAACTAGCTACCGTTAGCTCACGTTGATACCTGGATGGTGGCTAACTAGCTACCGTTAGCTCACGTTGATACCTGGATGGTGGCTAACTAGCTACCGTTAGCTCACGTTGATACCTGGATGGTGGCTAACTAGCTACCGTTAGCTCACGTTGATACCTGGATGGTGGCTAACTAGCTACCGTTAGCTCACGTTGACACCTGGATGGTGGCTAACTAGCTACCGTTAGCTCACGTTGATACCTGGATGGTGGCTAACTAGCTACCGTTAGCTCACGTTGATACCTGGATGGTGGCTAACTAGCTACCGTTAGCTCACGTTGATACCTGGATGGTGGCTAACTAGCTACCGTTAGCTCACGTTGATACCTGGATGGTGGCTAACTAGCTACCGTTAGCTCACGTTGATACCTGGATGGTGGCTAACTAGCTACCGTTAGCTCACGTTGATACCTGGATGGTGGCTAACTAGCTACCGTTAGCTCACGTTGATACCTGGATGGTGGCTAACTAGCTACCGTTAGCTCACGTTGATACCTGTATGGTGGCTAACTAGCTACCGTTAGCTCACGTTGATACCTGGATGGTGGCTAACTAGCTACCGTTAGCTCACGTTGATACCTGGATGGTGGCTAACTAGCTACCGTTAGCTCACGTTGATACCTGGATGGTGGCTAACTAGCTACCGTTAGCTCACGTTGATACCTGGATGGTGGCTAACTAGCTACCGTTAGCTCACGTTGATACCTGGATGGTGGCTAACTAGCTACCGTTAGCTCACGTTGATACCTGGATGGTGGCTAACTAGCTACCGTTAGCTCACGTTGATACCTGGATGGTGGCTAACTAGCTACCGTTAGCTCACGTTGATACCTGGATGGTGGCTAACTAGCTACCGTTAGCTCACGATACCTGGATGGTGGCTAACTAGCTACCGTTAGCTCACGTTGATTGATTGATTGATTTTTATTGTGGAGTAAAAGACAGCATCCAAGGGATAAAAACATGAGAAAATGCAAGCACTTATTTCCATCATGGTCCCTGATTTTGGACATGGACAGACATCATAAAACATAGAGCATCATAATAAAACATACTAAAACAGAGCATCATAATAAAACATAGAGCATCATAATAAAACATAGAGCATCATAATAAAACATAGAGCATCATAATAAAACATAGATCATCATAATAAAAAACAGAATAAAACATAATAGCAACCCCATACAAAAGAAAACACTTCCTACCCTCTCCTTCCTATATTCTATACTTCACTCTCTAGCCATCTCTTTGTGGCACGTCTAAAACTTCCCCCCTCTTCGATGTTTTTCAGGGCCACTGGAAGCTTGTTCCACTCCAGTGCTGCAGAATATAAAAATGTATTTGTGCCCATTAGGGAGTTAAATCTTGGCAGAATAAAATCCGTACTGCTCCTTCTAGTGGAGTATGAATGATTGTCACGGAATAGATTAAAATAATTAGATAGATATTTCGGACCTGTATTTTGAACTATCTTGTGTGTGAGACCTAATTTGATGTGAATTACCCTTTTATTGACCGGAAGCCAGTTTAGTTGCCTAAAGAAAGTTGGCCCTAGGTGAGTGCGTGGAGGTAGTTTAAGGACTACTCTCATTAATTTGTTTTGAGCTGTCTGAAGTTTATTTTTCAGGACCTGTGGAGCGCCACTGAACCAGGTGGTGGCAGCATAGTCAAAGTGACTCTGTACTAATGTAGACGGCGGGCCGAAGGTCTCTAGAGGTTTCCGTTAATGAAATGATTGATCTGGTTAAACAGACTATATGTTATTGTAATATGAACTGCATAATATACTATAATAACACATTTCCGTTTGTTGGCAACGGTTGTTGGGTCATATCTTTATGAAATTAATGTGTTGATAAGATAAAAACTACCTACGTTTGTGAAAAGGGGCGTTGCTGCGGAACCAATCAAAACGCGTTACAACGTCAGGTGACTTGATTTCTCCCAATGACATTCCTCAAGCTCCGGAAACTAGGAAGTAAATTTGCGACTTGTCTGTTGACAACACTGGATAGCTCTGCATCGGTAAGCTCTCAATACTCATATACATTACTATTGAAATGCATTTTTACTTAACTCTACAGCATTATTCAAACGTGATAGGAAGTTATGAGTCATCAGCTGTTTATATGCATCCGTTTTGACTTCCGATTACACATTGGAAAATATTGTAGCCAGCTCACAGACTAACGTTACGTTAGCATTTTAACTTTCTCAGATAGCAATCTAACATTACGTTAGTGTAAATCAAACAACTCTAACCCAATACTAATAATAGTAACTTGTTTCACATTCTTGCTGTGTGTTACACTATGGTATAGCGGTATGTGTTGTTGCCTGTGACGTTGTACTGCTACATATCTATTTATGACATACCAGATTTGTAAATACAGTACTGTTTGTCACAAGACGTTGTCACAACAGTTACATATGTACAAAATATACTGTCTCATAAATATACTCTTCCAATATATAAATATACATATAAATATATTGTTTTAGATGCTGTTGTCACTATGAATTACAAATGGGGGGCCCTGATGTAAACAAGACAAACGTCTTTCTCTGGTCTGCATCCCCTTAACAATAGTTTGATATTGGATGGTCCCTGTGCTGTTGTTTACTGTCTATCTGTATGTCATGTATGTAATATGTTATGATGAATTGAAAATGGGGGACCCTGATGTAAACAAGATGAAAGTCTTTCTCTGGTCTGCATCCCCTTAACAATTGTGTGTATTGAGCTGTACTGTACTGTACCCATTCTGCAATCTGTTAATATGATGAATAACGTTATCTATTGTAGTAACAATGTTCCAAAATGTATTGATTGTTTTTCTGTTTCCCCAGATGCTCAACCCTGGACCACACAACAGATATATTCTAGGCCTAATTAACCCTTGCCTGAGGGTTCTATAGTAATCAATCATGCAAGCTCAAAGATTGAGCTCTTGAGGTGACTGCTCTATATCAAGAACCATTATCAGAGTGGCAACTGCAGGACCTGTATTTCCCAAAACAATGAATATCATGATTGAATGAGAGGCCATGGTAAACAGCACAGTGAATAAACAATGTGCAGTCCCTTTATATATTGTTCTGGATAGAAGTGGGGCCAGGATAATCTGCAAGAGCTCAACTTTTGAACAAGGATGGTCTCACATAAGCTGTCCGGGGACGACTCACACAGCTCTCTACTCTCTGGGCCCTGGACTGGACACCCCTCCACTGTACTAGTTACACATTACACACATACAAATGACAATAACACTATGTAACAACCATCAAATGCACTCACAGCACACACATCCACACGCACACACTCACTATTAAACAAACAACTGACTGCAGCACCCACTTTAGAACACCTAAACACACTTTATATTTATTGGCAAAGAATTTGCACTACAACCCATACCTCATTACACCTTACTGTAAATTGTACCTCATCCCATTTCTGCTTTGTACTGTACTGTATAGTATATTGTATTGTAACTCAGTTACTTTTCTACTCTGCATTGTACATTGTATGTATATATTGAACAATTGTCTACGTACTTGACTTCTATTTTATACTTATCTATTTTTATCTAGCACAATCTCTGGAGCAAAACAGAAAGAAGCATTTTATATAAGTATTCTGTACTTCTGTATGACAACTAATAAAGAAACTTGAACATCAAAAAATCAACATTCTGTTCTCTATGCCAGGCTAGATCTGACCTTGACTCATGTTACAGGATTAATACACACTTTATACACAAATTGCATATAGCATTCTCTTTGGTAGCATTCATTCTGTGTTTATTGTGTCATACTGGGGAATAATATTAATATTATTATGTCCTATTGGGGACATAATTTAAAATTCTGAGCAATTCAATAGTTTTTTTTATGGAGAGGACGTCTGACATTAATTGAAAACTTTATTAACAGATTGCAGAATGGGTACAATACAGTACAGCTCAATACATACAATTGTTAAGGGGATGCAGACCAGAGAAAGACTTTCATCTTGTTTACATCAGGGTCCCCCATTTTCAATTCATCATAACATATATGACATACATGACATACAGATACAGTAGGCCTACTGCTACATCTATACATTTAATTATGACATACCAGATTTGCAAATACAGTACTGTTTATGATACAAAGAGTCCAGAAAACAATTGCAGATGGGATGCAGACCAGAGAAAGACGTTTGTCTTGTTTACATCAGGGTCCCTCATTTGTAATTCATAGTGACAACAGCATCTAAAACAATATATTTATATGCATATTTATATATTGGAAGAGTATATTTATGAGACAGTATATTTGCAGTCCAGAGAAAGACTTTCGTGAGAGACCAACAAAGTGAGGTATGTAAAAACTTGGAATCAAATTGTGGTCGTAGATCTAACGTTAATATCACGTTAACAATCTAATGGCTAGAAAGCTCACCTGACGTCGATATGGCTTAATACAGTGCGAAATACAATCTTATATTAAGAAACAAAACACAAGTTGAACATAGTTTTGAACGTTTTATTACAATAGTATTTAGGTCGGACCGTCGGATCTAACGCTAATATCAACCATCTAAAGCTCATCTGTGACGTCGTTATGGTTAATACAGTGCGAAATACAATCTTATATAGTAACAAAACAATACACAAATTGAACATAGTTTTGAACGTTTTATTACAATAGTATTTACTGTCATGTTGCGATGTATAATACAGCTAGCGTTCCAGTCAGATTCTCCGTTCTTGTTGACAATTTTGGGGTCCGTACTTCCCGTTTCTGTATCCTGATTGGTTTATCAGCTAGAGGTGTCCCAAGATATGCATGAGCAAACATTGAATCTAAATGTAAGATTACGAACACCGATGACCAACAGACGGCTGGCCAACAAACGTATTTTGACTCAACATAATAACTAGATATTACACACAAAGAATTGTGTAGTCTGCCAACATGGATCAATCAAGTTCACTTTAGACTGACTCGGCCTCCCATCTAAATGCGCCCGCTAGCATTTTAAGTGTTGCCTGGTCCAGTAGTTTCCCTTGTCTAGCTAGGAATTTCGTTTTCTGGCAGATTTTAGTGTGGGCTTTTTTAGCCATGGCCTCTCCTGTAAGATGTTTGTCCAGTATGCAGCCTAGATATACAACAGAATCCTTGTTTGTAATTTGCTTCTCACCTACTCTTACCTTCATTTCAATATCTTTACCAAGCCGTTTCTTTGATCCGAACAGGATGGCCTCTGTTTTTCCTAGATGAAGAGATAGTTTGTTATCTGACAGCCATGTCTGCACATTTGATAGCTCCTCACTAAGGGTCCTCTCCACTACTGCCAAGTCCTTATGGGAGACCAGAATGGCTGAGTCATCCGCATAAAGAAAAAGGTCTGATGAACAGGCATTCTTCATATCATTTATGTAAATGAGAAAGAAGAGAGGCCCCAGGACACTCCCTTGAGGCACCCCACAGGTGATACCTGGATGGTGGCTAACTAGCTACCGTTAGCTCACGTTGATACCTGGATGGTGGCTAACTAGCTACCGTTAGCTCACGTTGATACCTGGATGGTGGCTAACTAGCTACCGTTAGCTCACGTTGATACCTGGATGGTGGCTAACTAGCTACCGTTAGCTCACGTTGATACCTGGATGGCGCCGGCAGTGGCTACCGTTCTGTGATTTGTTTACTTCGAGGTTGAAGAAAGTGCACTTTCAGGTTGAAAGAACCATACACTGCATACACCACCATAACATACACCATATACACTGCCATTACATACATGACAAATTAAAAATCCTTTATTTATTCTAACCGCCCCCTCCCCCTCCCCCCGCAGGTGAGCGACCCCACCTTCGTCCCGGCTCTGAGCCACGAGCTGCTGCACCGCATGGCGGGGAAGGGTCTGTCGGCCCAGTACCACTTCTCCAGACGGCCCTGCCAGCCCGGCTTGGTGCCGGTCCAGCTCACGCTCACCAACGGCTCCGGCCACGAGCTGCTGGACCTCCACCTGGACCTGAGCCGGAGTCCTGCCAGCCTGCACCTCACCGCCTTCAGCCCTGTGGGTCAGTACCAACCTTAACCTTTAACCTGCCTGCACCTGACCGCCTTCGGCCCTGTGGGTCAGTACCAACCTTAACCTTTAACCTTTAACCTGCCTGCACCTGACCGCCTTCGGCCCTGTGGGTCAGTACCAACCTTAACCTTTAACCTTTAACCTGCCTGCACCTCACCTGCTTCAGCCCTGTGGGTCAGTACCAACCTTAACCTTTAACCTTTAACCTGCCTGCACCTGACCGCCTTCAGCCCTGTGGGTCAGTACCAACCTTAACCTTTAACCTTTAACCTGCCTGCACCTGACCTGCTTCAGCCCTGTGGGTCAGTACCAACCTGCTTCGGTTAACCCTTTCACTGTGACAATACAGAAGGTTAACCCTTTCACTGTGACAATACAGAAGGTTAACCCTTTCACTGTGACAATACAGAAGGTTAACCCTTTCACTGTGACTGACAATACAGAAGGTTAACCCTTTCACTGTGACAATACAGAAGGTTAACCCTGTCACTGTGACTGACAATACAGAAGGTTAACCCTGTCACTGTGACAATACAGAAGGTTAACCCTTTCACTGTGACACTACAGAAGGTTAGCCCTTTCACTGTGACAATACAGAAGGTTAACCCTGTCACTGTGACAATACAGAAGGTTAGCCCTTTCACTGTGACAATACAGAAGGTTAACCCTTTCACTGTGACAATACAGAAGGTTAACCCTGTCACTGTGACTGACAATACAGAAGGTTAACCCTGTCACTGTGACAATACAGAAGGTTAGCCCTGTCACTGTGACAATACAGAAGGTTAGCCCTGTCACTGTGACAATACAGAAGGTTAACCCTGTCACTGTGACAATACAGAAGGTTAGCCCTTTCACTGTGACTGACAATACAGAAGGTTAACCCTGTCACTGTGACAATACAGAAGGTTAGCCCTGTCACTGTGACACTACAGAAGGTTAGCCCTGTCACTGTGACAATACAGAAGGTTAGCCCTGTCACTGTGACACTACAGAAGGTTAGCCCTGTCACTGTGATAATACAGAAGGTTAACCCTGTCACTGTGACAATACAGAAGGTTAGCCCTGTCACTGTGACACTACAGAAGGTTAGCCCTGTCACTGTGACAATACAGAAGGTTAACCCTGTCACTGTGACAATACAGAAGGTTAACCCTGTCACTGTGACACTACAGAAGGTTAACCCTGTCACTGTGATAATACAGAAGGTTAACCCTGTCACTGTGACAATACAGAAGGTTAGCCCTGTCACTGTGACAATACAGAAGGTTAGCCCTTTCACTGTGACAATACAGAAGGTTAACCCTTTCACTGTGACACTACAGAAGGTTAGCCCTTTCACTGTGACATACAGAAGGTTAGCCCTTTCACTGTGACACTACAGAAGGTTAACCCTGTCACTGTGACACTACAGAAGGTTAGCCCTTTCACTGTGACATACAGAAGGTTAGCCCTTTCACTGTGACACTACAGAAGGTTAACCCTGTCACTGTGACAATACAGAAGGTTAACCCTGTCACTGTGACACTACAGAAGGTTAGCCCTTTCACTGTGACACTACAGAAGGTTAACCCTGTCACTGTGACAATACAGAAGGTTAACCCTGTCACTGTGACACTACAGAAGGTTAGCCCTGTCACTGTGACATACAGAAGGTTAACCCTGTCACTGTGACAATACAGAAGGTTAACCCTGTCACTGTGACAATACAGAAGGTTAACCCTGTCACTGTGACAATACAGAAGGTTAGCCCTTTCACTGTGACAATACAGAAGGTTAGCCCTTTCACTGTGACAATATAGAAGGTTAGCCCTGTCACTGTGACAATACAGAAGGTTAACCCTTTCACTGTGACAATACAGAAGGTTAACCCTTTCACTGTGACAATACAGAAGGTTAGCCCTTTCACTGTGACAATATAGAAGGTTAGCCCTGTCACTGTGACAATACAGAAGGTTAACCCTGTCACTGTGACACTACAGAAGGTTAACCCTGTCACTGTGACAATACAGAAGGTTAGCCCTTTCACTGTGACAATACAGAAGGTTAGCCCTTTCACTGTGACAATACAGAAGGTTAGCCCTGTCACTGTGACAATACAGAAGGTTAGCCCTGTCACTTTGACAATATAGAAGGTTAGCCCTGTCACTGTGACAATACAGAAGGTTAGCCCTGTCACTGTGACACTACAGAAGGTTAACCCTGTCACTGTGACTATACAGAAGGTTAGCCCTGTCACTGTGACAATACAGAAGGTTAACCCTTTCACTGTGACACTACAGAAGGTTAGCCCTGTCACTGTGACAATACAGAAGGTTAACCCTGTCACTGTGACAATACAGAAGGTTAGCCCTGTCACTGTGACAATACAGAAGGTTAGCCCTTTCACTGTGACAATACAGAAGGTTAACCCTGTCACTGTGACACTACAGAAGGTTAACCCTTTCACTGTGACAATACAGAAGGTTAGCCCTGTCACTGTGACAATACAGAAGGTTAGCCCTTTCACTGTGACAATACAGAAGGTTAACCCTGTCACTGTGACACTACAGAAGGTTAACCCTGTCACTGTGACACTACAGAAGGTTAGCCCTTTACTATCACACAACCGACGGCGATGCTCCATCATTAGCATCATTAGCTCTGCGGAGCATGACCGTCGGTTGTGTGATAGTAAAGGGCTAACCTGTCGTGTGGCAGTGAAAGGGTTAAAAGGAACGTGGAACGTGGAATGCTACGGTTACCATCGGTAACCCTCTTTTTTCTCTACCATGAAACTCTGGTATTGCAGATGAATATTAGATGTTTCCTATGTTGGCTTATGTTCTTTTCAGGAACGTTTTTGTTGATTGTTGATTTTTTGTTTGTTTGTTTGTTTTATCTTGCAAACTTTAACTTTTTTTGTTTTCTGGATCGTTTTTTGTTGATTTTTGATTGTTGTTTTATTTTTTTTGTTTATATTTTGTAAACTAACTTTTTTGAATTTGTTTTTTTGATTAGGGGTACAGTAGGTTGCTCTATAAGCCTTCGGCTTCAAACCTATCCTTTTCGTTTGTTTATTTGTGAAAATAAACATTCGAAATAAAATAATTCATTCATTCATAAAGGGTTAACCTTCTGTAGTGTGGCAGTGAAAGGGTTTAACCTGCTGTTGTTGTGTGGCAGTGAAAGGGTTAACCTTCTGCGTATCGTCGCGGTGAAAGGGTTAACCGTTTGGTAGTGCGGCAGTGAAAGGGTTAATCTGCAGCACAAACTTTGAATCTGGCTCCTCCTTGGGGGGGGGGGCGTCTATGGGGGGGGGGGGGGGGGGACTGTCCTGATTGTTTCTCTCAGACGGGTCTTAAATGATCATTAGGATATCAAGGAGCTCTAAGCTTGTTTGCTCGCAGGCCCATCAATAGCCCCCCCCCCCCCCCCCCTGCCCACAGGCAGCCAATATCACTCCACCTAATCCCAGTTCATGTGTATTGATCAGGACGAGCAGAGACACACCATCTCCATATCTCTCTCTCTTTCTACCCACTTCTATCATCTCCCAGCTGGGGAGCCTCTGCTGAGCCAACAACAGTCCCTCAAGACCCCCTCTTCCCCTCTCTCTCTCTCTCTCTCTCCCCCTCTTCCCTCTCTCTCTCTCTCTCTCTCTCTCTCTCTCTCTCTCTCTCTCTCTCTCTCTCTCTCTGTCTCTCTCTGTCTCTCTCTTTCTCTTCTCTCTCTCTCCCTATCTCTCTCTCTTTCTCTCCACTCTTTCTTTCTCTCCTCTCTCTCTCTCTTCTCTGTCTCTGTCTCTCGCTTATCCCTCTCCCTCTCTCTGTCTCTCTCTCTTCTCTCTGTCTTCTCTCTCTCTCTCTCTCTATCTATCTATACTCTTCTCTCCCTCCCTCTCGCTCTCTCTCCCTATCTCTCTCTCATCTCTGTCTCTATCTATCTCTATCTCTCCCCTCTCTCTCGCTCTCTCTCTCCCTCTCTCCCTCTCTGTCTCTCTCTTCTCTCTGTCTTCTCTCTCTGTCTCTCTATCTATCTCTCTCTATCTCTATCTCTCTCTTTTTCTCTGTCTTCTCTCTCTGTCTCTCTATCTATCTCTCTCTATCTCTCTCTCCCTCCCTCTAGCTCTCTCTCCCTATCTCTCTCTCTTTCTCTCACACACACAGACAGACACAAAAAGACTGGTGTGCGCTGAAGCACGTTAAAACCGTCAATTGCGGTGGATTGATTGGGCATTGAAGGAACTCGAGCAGCCAAACAGTGGGTGATTTGGATCGATTGAGCTGCTCGGCTAATGTGTGAGAGCGCGGCTGCACTGCTGTTGGTCGAGCCGGACTCCCGCGTTTGTTGTACTGTATTATCTAATGGGTAAACTCACACGTGTTGTACTGTATTATCTTAATGGGTAACATCACACGTGTTGTAGTGTATTATCTTAATGGGTAACATCACGCGTGTTGTACTGTATTATCTTAATGGGCAACATCACGCTGTTAGATTCTGATCAATCTGGCCAGTATCACGTCTTCTTGTGTTATCTTCTCTCCATCCACTCCTCTGCGTTGTGTACTTTTAATGATCCTGACGTCTCATATACTGGCTGATACAATCCTTATCTCTCCCCGTTAGTGCGATCCGCAAACCATAATAATCCTCCACATTCGTAAGAATTCGACACTTTGACACAGCGTAATACCTTTCTTGGAAGAGCGTTGTTTATTCAATAAACAGAACCTCATAATCAGATGTTATCAATTGTATCGTCCTTGCTATCGTCCTTCTGCTATTCAGTCCAATGGTAATCAGGCCTGGTCGTGGGAGTCCGGCTCGACCAACAGCAGCGCGGCCACTCTCTCACACATTAGCCGAGCAGCTCAATCTCTCACTTTGAACCATTTGATAAATCACGTCTCACACACCACTCCGCGTGATGTTACCATTAAGATACTACAGTACAACAACACGCGTGATGTTACCATTGAGAGATTGTGGAGCGCGGGAGAGAGAGGCCTGCAGGGATATATATATATATATATATATATATATATATATGTATATAGAGAGAGATGTGAATGCAGAGATATATATATATACAGTATATGTATATAGAGAGAGATGTGAATGCAGAGATATATATATATACAGTATATGTATAAGAGAGAGATGTGAATGCAGGGTTGGACCTGGGTCTCTGATGGCTGTGTTTCCAGCAGCTTCCCTCTGCAGCCCCCGGGCCTCCTGCCTACGGTTGGGTACTGTTCACATCTGAACCGATACCTAACTGTACCTTTTTTCTGTACTTTAGTCTCTAAAAATGTAATCTACCTACCTCAGTTGTAAAAAAAGAAATCCAAACTTCAAATAATTTATTATCATATAATATATAATAATATTCAAATAATTTATTATCATATATAATATATAATATTGCAGCGAGCGTTGTCTGCGTCTAGCTTTGTAAAGTGCAACCACACTTGCGACAGTTTCCGCTTGCCATCGCCCCGACTGCTTTGTTGTTGAATCAAGTCAAACCCTAGGTCAGCCTGTATTGTGTGCGTGAACGTTGACGTGAACGTGCGGCACACTTCATAGGTTTTGTTTCGCAGTAAACGAAACATTGACGTCGTCGGACAAAAGGTATTTAAAAAGAAATGTGGTTAAAAAAAAAAACTCTCTCCGAAATGTGGCACAGACAGATCTCACGTGAATCGTTCGGTACCCTTAACAGGCCTGTACGCTGCGACGAGATCGTCGCAAATTGCCCCCTAATTTGGCCGGTGCGAATGAAAAATTATATCTACTCGCAAGCTTGCGAATAGTGATTTCACCCCTTCATTCGCATTTCACTACACTAACATTAGCCTACAACCAGGGCTGTACAGGCGACATAATGTTGCGGTTGTAATTTCATTAGACAGACCAGCGCGGACATTTAATAACATGCAATTTAATTGACACGAGCAATGGGCTAACGTTAGCTGGTGGTCCCGAGTGAAGCAGGGACGGTGGAAAAGTGAGGAAAGGGGGTGGGTTATATTGACAAGTGACAACGCTTGACAACAGAAGTTTAAACATAACTTCATATTTATTAGTTATTCGTTTCTGTATATCATCCACTGTGACTTTCCATCTCCGTGTTAGACTCTTCCTGTTTACATTCGAGTGTGACGTCATCACCTACGGCAGCTTAGACGATCAAAACGCGAACCTAGAACAAAACCCGGGGGGGGGGGGGGGGGGGCTGGCTCTCTTGTGCGTTCTCGCCCCCTCTCTCTCTCTCGCTCTCTCTCTACATTCAATGATTTAAAGTAGCCAAACGTTACAGACAGTATAAATACTAACTGGATAGTTGATGATAAACATTTAATTTCATTATCTGAAATATTCTAAAATCATTAAGTCTGCTATAAGCCATTATCCCTTTGTGTGTAATTATTATTTTCTCACAGTAGTATATATATATATATATATGTGTGTGTGTGTTTGGCTAAAGTGGATAGAAAACACAGTACTGTGCAAAAAAGGGCACCCAAGAGTTTTTATATAAATAGTCTTAGATGTAAATAATTTTTTTTATTAGTGTGTCAGTAGACTACTCTTAGTACATTTTCATTAAATAATTTTTTAAAGCATCTTCATGGTTTAATAATGCAAACATATGTTGCAGGGACTTATTATAATCATCATATTGGCGTGACTGTATGCATCAAAGGGTTAAATCAAGCATTTTTAAGTGCTTTAGGAAATGTCAAAATATTGCGATATATATTGTGTATCGTGATATGGCCAAAAAATATCGCAATATCATTTAGAGGCCATATCGCCCAGCCCTACTATAATGGTAAAATAGTTATTTAAAAATTTGCCCCTAAAAAATATTATTTGCCCCTAAATTTCTCATTTAGGGGCAAGTGTGCCCCTAGTGAAAAAGCTTAGCGTACAGCCCTGCTTAACTCATTGGACGCCACGGACTTGAGCATTGTTTGTTCCTACCACGCCAACACTCTAAGAGATAGGAATACGTGGCGGTGTTTGCAGGGCTATATTCTATATTATAGCTATGGAGACAATACTATGGCCCATTTGACATCAACTATCTATCGTTCAATATGTGAAAAAGAATACATTTAGTCATCCATACGTTCCCGTGTTATACCGTGGTGAATATAAGTATAGTTTCACAGTAATCCTGTCTAATCCCAGGAAAACGACGATATGCAGCAATACGTGAGTTTCACTAAAAGCGTTGGCGTTTCTCGCTTTGAAATTCCCAAATCAAATCTATATTATAGGTATTATGTTTCATCATGAATGCATGAAAGGGGGGGGGGGGGGGTTTGATGCTTTGATCGTCACCAACGGCATACGTTGTGGAGTAACGTCACACACACACGTTGCGATCGGGGTGAAATCATGGTTGGATCAAAGCAGGATTGATATCATTTAGTCCGTACCTTCACTAGGAGGTACCCCAAAAAGAATATTCCAATTGTCTGATCGTATTGGTGTCCATCGTGTCGCCAACATAATCCACCACAACGATGCATCGGGGGCATTTGGCGCTTCTCAATGTGA
>NW_028173384.1:0-2500 GCF_963971535.1 Notolepis coatsorum
TCACTACCACACACTACCGAAGTACCGCCTTCGGCAGTGTGGCAGTGAAAGGGTTAACTGTCCGTAGTGTGGCAGTGAAAGGGTTAACCTTCTGTAGTGTGGCAGTGAAAGGGTTAACCTTCTGTAGTGAAAGGATTAACCTTCTGATAGTGTGGTAGTGAAAGGGTTAACCTTCTGTAGTGAAAGGTTAACCTTCTGTAGTGTGGTAGTTAAAGCGTTAACCCTTCTGTATTGTGGTAGTGAAAGGGTTAACCTTCTGTAGTGTGGTAGTGAAAGGGTTAACCCTTCTGTAGTGTGGTAGTTAAAGCGTTAACCCTTCTGTATTGTGGTAGTGAAAGGGTTAACCTTCTGTATTGTGGTAGTGAAAGGGTTAACCTTCTGTAGTGTGGTAGTGAAAGTGTTAACCTTATGTCGTGTGGTAGTGAAAGGGTTAACCTTCGGTGGTGTGGTAGTGAAAGGGTTAACCTTCGGTGGTGTGGTAGTGAAAGGTTAACCTTCTGTAGTGTGGTAATAATAATAATAATAATAAATCAAATTTATATAGCGCCTTTCATAGAACCCAAGGTCGCTTTACAATCAGGACAAAAAATAGGGCAAGGAAAGTAGGGGGGGAGGGGGAAGAGGGGATGAGGGAAAGTAGGGGATAATGGACCTAATTTAATCTAAAACTAACTGATGGGGAAAGCCTTGGTGAAGAGGTGTGTTTTTAGAGCGGATTTGAAGGTGTCCAGGGTTGGGGCGTTGCGGATTTCGGGGGGGAGAGAGTTCCAGAGGGTAGGGGACGCCACGCTGAAGGCTCTGTCCCCAAAAGTCCGTAACCTGGTGCGAGGGATGGAGAGGAGACCTAGATCAGAGGATCGTAGGTTCCGGGATGGAGTGTACTGGTGGAGGAGATCAGACAGGTACCGGGGGGCGAGGGCATGGAGGGATTTGTAGGTGAGGAGCAGGAGTTTGAAGGTGATGCGGAACCTGACTGGAAGCCAGTGGAGATGGATGAGGGTGGGGGTGATGTGCTGCCAGGGCTTGGTGTGAGTGAGAACCCTGGCAGCTGAGTTCTGGACATACTGGAGCCTGTCCATGGCTTTGCTGGGTACCCCGAACAGGACTCCATTACAATAGTCCAACCGGGAGGTGACAAATGAGTGGATCAGGGTCTCCGCCACAGAGTCTGAGAGTGAGGGTCGGAGACGGGAGATGTTCCTGAGGTGGTAGAAGGCAGACTTGGTGACAGATTTGATGTGGAGTGAAATGAAAGTGTGGAGTCAAGGGTGACGCCCAGGTTACGGACTTCGAGAGACGGGGAGATGGAAGAGCCGTCAACGTGGAGGAGGAGATCTCCAACCTTCCCGAGCAGTGCCTTGGGGGCCACAACCATGAGCTCTGTCTTTTGCTGTTGAGTTTGAGTAATTTGGTTGCCATCCAGGTTTTTATAGCGTGGAGGCAGTTGACTACAGACTGTGGGGGGAGCTGGGAGGATGGTGAGGTGCTGATGTAGAGCTGAGTATCATCAGCATAACAGTGGAAGTTGAGTCCGTGGTGACGTATAATCTGACCGAGGGGGAGCATGTAGATGGTGAATAGTAGGGGACCCAGCACAGAGCCCTGGGGGACACCGTGGTTGACTGGGGCCGGGGGGGAGGATGAGCCGCTGACGTTGACAAACTGAGATCTATTAGTGAGATATGAATGAAACCATGACAGAGCTGTACCGGTGATGCCTAGGTTGTCGGAGAGGCATTTGAGGAGGACTGAGTGGGATATTGTGTCGAACGCCGCGGAGAGGTCGAGAAGGATGAGGAGGCTGGTAGTGAAAGTGTTAACCTTATGTCGTGTGGTAGTGAAAGGGTTAGCCTTCGGTGGTGTGGTAGTGAAAGGGTTAACCTTCGGTGGTGTGGTAGTGAAAGGGTTAACCTTCTGTAGTGTGGTAGTGAAAGGTTAACCTTCTGTAGTGTGGTAGTGAAAGGTTAACCTTCTGTAGTGTGGTAGTGAAAGGGTTAACCTGCTGTAGCGTGGTAGTGAAAGGGTTAACCATCCGTAGTGTGGTAGTGAAAGGGTTAACCTTCGGTAGTGTGGCAGTGAAAGGGTTAACCTTCGGTAGTGTGGTAGTAAAAGGGTTAACTGTCCGTAGTGTGGTAGTGAAAGGGTTAACCTTATGTCATGTGGTAGTGAAAGGGTTAACCTTCGGTGGTGTGGTAGTGAAAGGGTTAACATTCGGTGGTGTGGTAGTGAAAGGTTAACCTTCTGTAGTGTGGTAGTGAAAGTGTTAACCTTATGTCGTGTGGTAGTGAAAGGGTTAGCCTTCGGTGGTGTGGTAGTGAAAGGGTTAACCTTCGGTGGTGTGGTAGTGAAAGGGTTAACCTTCTGTAGTGTGGTAGTGAAAGGTTAACCTTCGGTATTGTGGTAGTGAAAGGGTTAACCTTCTGTAGTGTGGCAGTGAAAGGGTTAACCTGCTGTAGCGTGGTAGTGAAAGGGTTAACCATCCGTAGTGTGGTAGTGAAAG
>NW_028173384.1:5000-16617 GCF_963971535.1 Notolepis coatsorum
TACGGCACGTGCATCATGACCGTGGAGCGCATGTACCTGGCGCTGCGCGGCCGCTGCCCCCTGGTGGCGCGCTGCGTGCTCTACACCCTCTGGACCTACGCGTGGGAGTTCGGCACGGGGCTGCTGCTGCGGCAGTTCGGCGCCTGCCCCTGGGACTACAGCGGCTTCGCCTACAACTACCGGGGGCTGATCACCGCCGAGTACGCCCTGCCCTGGTTCTGCGCCGCCTTCCTCGCCGAGCGCCTGGTCATCCGCACCACGCTGCGGCTCCGTGTCCAGGCGGGCCCCGAGGGGGACGGGGTGGGAGGGGGAGGGGAGAGGAGAGAGGGGGGCAGTCGTTCCAACAGCTACCTTAAGGCGGATTGAACGAGTGAAGGGTGCACACGGGATCTGAGCTCCCCTGACCCCAACCGTACGCCCCCCTCCTGACCTCCCCTGACCCCAACCGTACGCCCCCCTCCAGACCTCCCCTGACCCCCACCGTACGCCCCCTCCAGACCTCCCCTGACCCCCACCGTACGCCCCCCTCCTGACCTCCCCTGACCCCCACCGTACGCCCCCCCTCCTCAGAGGAGGCCCTGTCCTGGCGTGCAGGAGGTGGATGGAGCACAGAGATCTGACTCCACATCAGCACATCACCAGCTCTGCTCTCATCATCACCACACATCACTCACTCCATCTGGGCTCCACCCCGAGGAGACCTGGCTCTTGGAATGCAAGGAGAGCTTTGGTGTATTACTGTATCAGACCTCCACCACCTTCTCCTCCTCCTCCTTTACCTCCTCTTCCTCTTGCTCCTCCTCCTCCTCCTTTACCTCCTCCTCTTGCTCCTCCTCCTCCTCCACCCCCTCCTCCTCTACCCCCTCCTCCTCCGCTTGCTCCTCCTCCACCTCCTCCTCCACTACCTCCTCCTCCTCTCCTCCTCCTCCACCACCACCTCCTCCTCTCCTCCTCCTCCACCACCACCTCCTCCTCCTCCTCTACCACCTCCTCCTCTCTTCCTCCTCCTCCTCCTCTCCTCCTCTTCATCCTCCACCACCACCTCCTCCTCCTCCTCATCCTCTCCTCCTCCTCCTCTACCTCCTTCTCCTCCTCTCCTCTCCTCCTCATCCTCCTCCTTCTCCTCCTCTCCTCTCCTCATCCTCCTCCTCTCCTCCTCCTCCTCTACCTCCTCCTCCTCCTCCTCTACCTCCTCCTCTCCTCCTCCTCCTCTACCTCCTTCTCCTCCTCCTCATCCTCCTCTCCTCCTCCTCCTCTACCTCCTCCTCTCCTCCTCCTCCTCCTCCTCCTCCTCTCCTCCTCCTCCTCTACCTCCTCCTCCTCCTATTGACTACTAGGACTTTTGGGATTAAAAAAAAAGAAGAAAAAGCTGAATGCTGCAAAGATGTGTGTTTTCCAGCCCAGTAGGAAAACACCACAGAGAAGGAACCCACATTGCCATCATTGGTAGGACAATGGTGGATTGTTTTAGTAGGCGAATGAATCCCATTGAGGACAGACTGCACTACCAGCTGCTCAGTCAGTCGGCTCACTGAGAGGAAAAAAGTCATAATAACAAAATAACGACTGACTGCAGCTCGGACATGTCCTTTTTTTTTTTAAATGTATATATTGTTATTTATCACTATTCAAAGTACTGTAGTTATGTAGCTTCAGAAGGCTCCAGAGGTGCGTATACCTTCCACCCTAAAGCAATGATGCAACGTGTGTTTAATTAATGTCATGGAGAATGTTTTTCTACGGTTGCTGAGAAAACCCCCAATGATGCCTGAAACTGCATGAGAAATAATGTCTTCCAGAACAATCCAGCGGTCTCTCCCTCCGGCCGTCCTGCCTCGTCTCAATCTGTTTCGTTTAAAGGTGCTATAGATACTACATTTTTGTGTAGTAATCATTCAAAAAAAAGTATAATACATCCACAGGGCTTTTAGAAAGGTGCATAGTAAAAGTATTGCCCCCCCCCCAAATTCTTTTTATTTTTATTTTTTAAATGTTGGCGGGTCCAAAATGAATCTTGTTGTTTACATTTTCCCCCACGTGGAATGCAGCTGATTGGATGAATGACATGCGGCTGCTCTAGTGTGACATCTAGTGGCTGAATGTCATCTATAGCGCCTTTACGTTTATTTATTTTTACCCACAAGGGACATTAAAGCTGCTGTTGGCAACTTTGGAGAAACAAAGGTTTTTCCACAGACTCCCAGCGGCACCAGCAGCTTTAACCCTTTCACTGCCACACGACAGAAGGTTAACCCTTTACTACTATCACACTACCGACCGTTGGTAGTGTGATAGTGAAGGGTTAACCTTCTGTCGTGTGGCAGTGAAAGGGTTAACCCGCTGTTGTGCGGCAGTGAAAGGGTTAACCTTCTTCTATGTATCGTCGCAGTGAAAGGGTTAACCGTTTGGTAGTGCGACAGTGAAAGGGTTAAGCTGAACATATTTCCCAGCCACTGATTGGCGCAGGTGGTTTTGCACTTTCTTGTGTACCCGCCCCCGGGAAGCGTGTATGCCTTCTACGACGGAACTGCGTTTCCGCGTTCGAGTTTTGCGCTCTGATTGGCCAGGTCATGTGACATGTGCAAGTTCTGCGCCTATTTCCGGGTCTAACAGCCTGCAAACTACCTGGCGTTCTATCGCCACGCTCTAAGACAAACTCTAACCTTAACCAACTTCGAACGAGCGCCTAAGCCTAACCAGTGTAGAAACTTGCGGTCCCACGATTGGGCGTACATGTCACATGACCAGAAATGACCTGGCCAATCAGAGACGCGGAAATGCAGTTCTGTTGTAGAAGGCATTCAGGCCCCCGGGAACAGCACGTGACATCTGATTGGTCAAAGACATCAGCCCCCCCTGCATCGCAGGTTCGACATTCCTGGTCAAAAACATTGCGCAAAAACCACCTGCCAATCAGATGAATATTCTTTTTTTAATAATTTTTGGGGGAACGTTTTTGCTTAAAGCTGCTCGTGCCTCTGTGGCGTCTGTGAACCGCTTGTGCTGCGTGTGCACGGGCTTGAGACGTGACGCAGAGCTCGCTCTATTTCTGCTGGGCAGGACGACGCACACTACTCTCTCCCAAGTTGCCTACTGCAGCGTTAAATCAACATAATACGTTTCAGTTTCCACATCAATGTAAACACAGCCAGAAGGACAGCGAGGGGAGAGTCCCTGACGGTATAACGGCCGTGAGTCATTACGACTATATTATTCTATATATTTGTGGTTACACCTTTTTTTTTAACCCACATCTATAACGAGTCAAAATGGCCGCCACGAAAAGGGCCTATACACACCTGACCGTGACGAAGAAGAAGAGGACGAAGAAAACGACCACAGTCTGCACCTGAGGTTCAGCGCGAGGTCTGACCGCCGGACAGTATTCCTCCTCAGGGGGATATTTATGTGTCACAGTCTCCAAGTTGCCCTTAATTAGCGCTGACTTGAGATCAGCTATCTCACCTCCTTAAGCCATCAGTAGGGAACTCACAAAACCCGGATACGTGTCTCTCTCTCTAGGCAACTTCTGACTTATATAATATACGCTCGCCGGATCGACGAACGTGTGACCTTGTGTGATCACTTGTAGCCTGAACTACACCACGTGTCCACACGTCCATGTGGTGTGTGTGTCACGTGTCACCTGTAGTACGTCCTCGATGAGCAGTAGACAAAAGTCGTTTTGACATCACAGAGATGAAGAGCTGCCACCTAGTGGATGATGTGTGGTACTGCAGCTAAAGTAGTGACCATCTCCTCAGGTAAAACCGAGGACTGTACACCTGCACACTGCATGGCAGAAACATGTTGAGTCATGTTCACTAGAAAAAGGCTATTTTATACTCGTGGCCGACTACTGTGCTGGGTTTTTCTTACCCTCCATCCCAACTGTCAGCAAACGCTTCGCAAAGTCATGATCAAAAGGTGCAGTTGGCTCGGATGCAATAAAGCCCATTGCTGTAATGATAATCCTGCCCTCAGGCTCAACCTTCTCAAACCTTGATTGCCTATCCCCCTCTTCTATAATTACAGTGTAATTAGACAGAAGATGTATGCTAATAATATAATCATTTTTAAATGCACTGCTATTATATAAAACGTTTGCCTATATCACTCACCTCGTGTTGTGAACACAATATTTAATTATTTACTGGTCAAACTGTTAACGGTTTGGTTACATCCTCAGGGGAAAAAGAAACTGTCAATAGAGAGAGAACAGGCACACATACCCCCTCCCTCTTTCTCCCTCTCCTTCTCTTTCTCTCTCTCCCTCTTTCTTTCTCCCCTCCCTCTCTTTCTCCCTCCCTCTCTCTCTCGCTCTCCTCTCCCTCCCTCTCTTTCTCTCCCTCTCCCCCTCCCTTTTTATCTCTCCCTCTTTCTCTCTCCCTGTCCCTCCCTCTCCCTCTCTCCATCCCTCTCTTTCTCCCTCTCTCTCTGTCCCTCTCTCTCCCTCCCTTACCCTATTCACTATTCACCTTATATTTAGTCGCTGTCTAATTTCACCGTAATTACAGAAAGGAGCTGTAATTTAAAGAGTTCTCACTTTCTCCTCTCAGAAGTATTGCAGGTCCGTGTATAATTAGAACTCTGCAGCTAATGTCTATGTTCAACGCCGCTGCTTTGACGGGACAGTTGACTCGCAGCATCAAGAGTCTTTATTCTCTTCTATCTGTGAGAAAGTGAGTGTGTAGGTTGAGCGCGTGTCTCACAGAGGACTCTGTGTGCGTGTGTGTGTGTGTGTGTGCGTGCGTGTGTGTGTGCATGTGCGTGTGTGTGCATGTGCGGAACTGAACTGATTGTCTCACATTTAAACCTGAGACTGCATGTCTGAATGTTGATTTTGTTGTTCTCTTTGATCAGCCCTCATGATTACCTTATTGTTTTTTTCCTTTTTATATATATATATATATAAAGAAATATATAAGTTTTATGTGAAAGCACTGTACCACTTATCATTTGGGAATAAATGTATTTATTTGATCATTCATTTTGTATTTTTGTGCACTTCTGATTTACTGACCAAAAATAAATGTTTAATGGTGTTTTAAGACACGCTATGCTCCACCGTGAGGTTGAGACGAGACGCATTTTTATTAAAGTGCCAATCCCCCCGAGATCTCAATTTCAAATGTAAATAAAGTACTAATCGACCACAGGAAAAAAGGTACATAATGTACATTATGTTATAGCCATAAGTAATACATTTAGGTATTGTATAAATAATGACGTTTTTTAAATCGGCAAAAGTCCAAAACAAAACGTCACGAAATGGGAGTCCAATGAATCGACAAGCAGTGCTCTCACTACTACACTAATCAAATGCTATGATTATTATACTTATTTGTTATACGTACACATTGTACATTTTCAATACAATATGTAAATATATCACTCATGGCTATAACAGAACATATATGTGTACCTTTTTCCCTGTGGTCGTTGAGTACTTTACTTACATATTTTAAGAGATCTTGTCCCGAGACTGTAAGCGCATTTCCCACAATGTTGACGTGTTCCTTTAACACGGCATTTCATCAACTCGCACGACCTTGAGTTTTAATAGCCACACCGGAAACGATGGGAGTGATTCATTTGGTTCGAGATTTATAGCAAGCAGAGAGAAAGCCTTCTCTGCTGTCAGAATCAGAAAGTTCTAGTTTTTATAATTTAATATAGCCTATATTTTCATGAATAAATTTATGTATCAGTTTGTTAACATAATTCCATATTCTCTCCCTCAGTTGCGCTGCCTCCAGTGCAGCTCATTAACCTCGTTCCCAGTTTTATCTCCTCCGTGAGATAAAGCCTGGTAAAGAACTACGGCCGAAAGTGTCTATGGGGTAGAATTTCCGGTGTGTGTACTTCCCCTGGAAGCCGCCTCCGAACGGACCAAACTTTTCCCGAATCCTGTCGGCAAACAAGCTAGAACGTCCCGGTCATGTAGTAAATTCTTCAGGCAAAGCCGTTGCAGTGGCTTAAACTTCACACGTTTCTATAATTGTTTTGTCGAAACCGGAACGCCTGTAGCCGGTACTTCCTGTACTTTTGTTTACACACTTTAGAAGGCATATCTTTACCAGCCTAGCAGCTCACATACATTAAGCTCCAATCATTGGAGCTTTTAGCCTTTTATCCAATTAGATTTTTCTCTGGTCAAATAAATCTACTCTGAGGTCTTCAGGATTTCGAGTGAATCCCCTTGTCTGCTGTTGAAACAACATTAGATTGGGGAGATGTTGATTGTCACATTATCTGACCAATCAGATTTCAAGTTTGACTAGAACTAGAGCCTACTACTACAATAACCTAGGGGTCCGCAAAGACGATTTCAAACTAGAAATGGTAACAACAGCTGAGGTACTCAAAAAACTGAGCGCCCTCCAACCTAACGAGGCCACTGGCCATGACAACATCCCCTCCAAATTCCTTAGAGACTCAGCAGCCGCCATCACCCCAGTCATCACACACATAATAAACCTCTCTATAAAACAGGGACACGTCCCCAAAGACTTCAAAATTGCGAGAGTAACCCCTCTGCACAAAACGGGCAGCAAATTAGACCCAGGCAACTACCGCCCTGTTTCTATTCTTACCTCCATCTCGAAAGTCATGGAAAAAATAGTATACGAACAGGTCGAAAAGTACCTCACGGGAAAAAATCTGATCTTCGAATTCCAATCTGGCTTCAGAACATCCCACTCCACTGATACATGCCTTCTCTATTTGAACGACCACATCAAACAAGAGGTGGACGCGGGCAAATACTGCGGCATTGGTCATGCTGGACCTACAAAAGGCCTTCGACACTGTCAATCACTCCATTCTGATTGACAAGCTAAAAGCAATTGGTTTAAACTTTTGATAGTCTATCAGTGAGCTGGATGCAATCCTACCTGGAGGGGAGAGAACAGATGGTGAAGGTAAACGGTACCCTATCCCCCCCCCCCCCTCCCAGTGAGCTGTGGTGTTCCACAAGGAAGCATACTAGGACCGCTACTGTTCCTAATTTATGCAAATTACATGGCGTCAGCTTGTGACTGCAACTTGTTCCTGTTCGCGGACGACTCAGCCCTGCTGGTCTCTGACAAGAACAAGTTACAGGTTGAAAAAACTCGGAACTAGGAATTCTAGGAAGAATCTGCACCTGGCTCGCTGATAACAAACTATCATTACACATGGGTAAAACAGAGTCCATGCTCTTCGGTTCAAATAACAAACTCAGCAAGGCCAACGGCTTCTCAGTTACAGTGGGTGACAATATTGTCATGCAGGAAAGATGAAATTACATACCTAGGTTCCATCCTAGAGGCAAATCTTTCCTGTGACAAAATGGCATCCAATGTAATAAAAAAAAGTCAACCAACGAACTAGATTCTTGTACCGGATCTCCTCTGGTAAACAAGAATACCCTGAAGACTCTGGCAGGAGCACTCATTCAAGGGTACTACGACTATGCTTGCACCTCATGGTACCAAAGCACCTGAAAGGCGCTAAAAACGAAATTACAAACATCACAAAACAAACTGGTCAGACTACTGCTTGACCTTACCCCTAGAACCCACCTCACCCCTGCCCACTTTGACAACCTAGGATGGCTTAGAGTAGACGACAGAGTACAGCAACTTGCAATGGGCCTGGTCTACAAGATACACTACACGACCAAGGTAGTGGTACCCATGTACATGTCAAAATACTTCCCAAAGGTCAGTGAATACCACGACCACAACACCAGAGGGAGCTCCACAAATCATGTTAAACCCAGATTCGGCTCAAACAAGGGACTAAACACGTTTAGCAATTATGCCACATCAATGTGGAACGCCCTACCCACAGCTGTAAAGGAATGTGAATCACTACCCACTTTCAAAACCACTCTCAAAGAGCACCTACAGGAGACTGCAATTCGAAACTGGCCCCTGTAAATGTCCTAACCCAACCCCCTCCAATGTACAGTAAATGTCCTAACCCAATAATACATGAGACCCTCTTGCACCAAGTAGGGGGGGACGTTGTCACACTTTTTACTCTAGTGTGAATTGCTCATAATCAAAACATCTTTCAATAGTCATTCCTACATTAAATTGAAGCTTAAGATGTTGGCTTGAAATGTGTATCCCTCTCATTTTCCAACGTATTGTAACAAAGAGTTAATCACCTATCAAAGACACTCTGACACATTGTGACAACCAACCCCATCATGGGGATGGTTGTCACACACTATGGGGTTGGTTGTCACCATGTGTTTTAATGGAAAAATCTTAAAAAGAAGACAAGAAGGCAGAACTAAATTTGAAAGTTTAATTGCATTGACAAGTTGACAAATACATAACTTAATGCATCTTAACATGAACATAAACAGGAAACATATCTTTAGGCCATCCTATATAACAAAATAAGAACACAATAAATCGGCCTAACAATAATAGCCTACACAACATGAATGAATGAAAACTTTATTTAACAGATTGCAGAATGGGTACAATACAGTACGGCTCAATACACACAATTGTTAAGGGGATGCAGACCAGAGAAAGACGTTTGTCTTGTTTACATCAGGGTCCCCCATTTTCAATTCATAGTTGTAACATGTGACAACCAACCCCAAATAAAATGTGACGACCAACCCCAACTGGAATGTCTTGATAGCATCAAGGCTAACAGCCATTTAACAACTAGTTAGCTAGCTAACAACAATCTAAACTATAGCTATCCCTTCACACTTTTTAAGGGTAATAATTGTTTCATTATAAACCAATTGTGTAAAAGCCTAGAAGAAAAATACTGAGGAGCGGAATATTTACAAATGGACATGAAAAACACAAAAAGTCCTCTCACCTCAAATTCAGCTGTTTCACTCCAAATATGACAATGTAGGTGAACTCTGACCCCAATCCTGGACATTTAAATACCAAAGTATGGGAGACAGGACCCTCTGGTGGTGAAATATAATGAATGTGACAACGTCCCCTAAGGTTTCGTCGATAATTCAATGTACAGTTACCCCCACCCCGCCTACCCATCCCCACCACCCCACCCACCCACCTCCAATGTACAGTCCCCCCCCACCTACCCAACCCCCCCCCCCCCACCTCCTCCAATGTACAGTTTCTTCATCAAATGTATATACTCTTTTTTTTTTTTTTTTTTTTTTTTTTTTAATTCTTTTTGTATCACAAACAGTACTGTATTTGTAGATCTGGTATGTCATAAATGTATAGATGTAGCAGTACTGTCTATCTGTATGTCATGTATGTCATATATGTTATGATGAATTGAAAATGGGGGACCCTGATGTAAACAAGACGAAAGTCTTTCTCTGGTCTGCATCCCCTTAACAATTGTGTGTATTGGAGCGGCTGGGTGGCGTAGCGGAGATTGCGCTCGTTACCAATGCAAGAGACTCCGGTCTCGACTCCCCGAGCAGCATTGCCTGCGGCTTGGGCCAGTCGTCATACTATCTCAATTGGCAGAGGTAGCGGGTGGAAAGTCGATGGGTAGGGATTGGACGTTGTGGACAGCGACTCCTACAGGTCGGTTGGGTGACACCTGTACAGCAGAGACAGGAAGTAGCGGGGGTAGTGTGAGCCTCCCACGCGTTACTCCTCGCCACTGAGAGTCCGCGCTGTCTGGTGAAAAGATGCAACAGGCTGCCTCATCGTGTACCGGAGGGGACACGTGATGCAAGGCTTCTATCCTCACTACAGCCGACCAGTGGGAGGCATAGTCTAGCAACGTTCAAGACAGGGGAGAGGAGAATTGAAGGGGAGAATTGGCGATACGAAAATTGGGATGGGAGAAAAATAGAAAATAAGGAGAAAAAAGTGGATACAAAAACAAAACAATTGTGTGTATTGAGCTGTACTGTATTGTACCCATTCTGCAATCTGTTAATACAATTTTCAATCAATCAATCAATCAATCAACTTTGGCACGCGAGAGCTTTCTAGTTGTCCTGACCTAGCCGGTCACGTCACCAGTATTCTTCCCCGAATGGCGCGAAATTCGGCTCGCGCTACCAGAGAGCTATCATCAGCTACCGAAGCAACACTATCAACATCAAGTAAGTCCATCAAGTAACATAATTTATGTTCGAGAAATGTGTATCTAGATTTGTATTTAGTCCTGTAGTTTTTTTAATGCACAGTGATGGAAGGGGGAGAATAAATGGATTTGGTGGCGGATTTACTGGCAAAGTATTTTAGGAGAATGACCTTTCAGGAAAAGTTGGAGCTAGTGACGACAGCTAGCAGCGCTGTCCCAACCAGGGAAAGGATGAAAGCTACACCTAGCGTACAGCATCGGAGGAACATGGGTGGGATGGAGCATAATGATAGGTAAGTGTGTTTGTTTCTCATTAAATGCAGCTGATTGATTGATTGAAAACTTTATTAACAGATTGCAGAATGGGTACAATACAGTACCGCTCAATACAAACAATTGTTAAGAGGATGCAGACCAGAGAAAGACTTTCGTCTAGTTTACATCAGAGTCCTCCATTTTCAATTCATCAAGACATTTATGACATACAAGACATACAGTGTACTGTTTAAGAAAAAGAGATCATAAAAAATATATACATCCGAATGCTGAAGCTGCAGTTACAGTACTTCAATGTAATATTTCGAACACTATTTGAGCACTTTTAATTGGGTTTTTTTTCGTTTAATTTCTACGTGAAGATAATTAGAAAAACGTTGACGCATTTCTGAGTTAGGTAAATAGGTTGAGTTTAAATGCTTAGATTTTTTTCAGATTAGTTGGAGAGAAGAGGATTTCCTTTGCAAAAGACATTAATGATGTTGTCAATATGCTGCTGGTGATTCTGTCACGCTGTCCCCAAATGTGTTTTAATCGGTGGTAACGTGTGCCATCGCCGATTATGTTTTCATCTGTGTCTGGTCAGGGCCATCTGTCACCAAGTCATATGTCAAGGTGCGCCGTCACCGAACGTGTTTACAGTTTCCATCTGTTATAGTGCTCCCACACCAGATGTTGTCCTCTATAGCGTGGTATGAAATGAATTATGTCCAGATTCAGTGGCCTGGCTGGCTGTGCTTGGAGGCATGTGTGCATTTAACCCTTTCACTACCACACTATACCAAAGTGTTAACCCTTTCACTGCGACAATACATAATGTTAACCCTTTCACTGCCACACGACAAACAAACTGTGTTAAATCACTTTATTCCCACTTGATAATTTACTGTCACTGTGAATATGGGGCGGTCACGTTGAATGACACTGTAGCCTAATAGGCATGGTGAGGTCATTCAAAGTCGGTTAAATTGCTTACTTGATATTGATAGCCATTCATTTTTGTATTATATTATTCCAATCCAATTAAGAGTCCACAAGGATGAGAAGCCAGCCTAGCACATAGATTAAAAAGATAAGGGGCTAAACAAGCAAAGGTGAAACATCTCTACATTGTCATCGACTGCCTCCCAAATACACGATGCACATTTCTTTTAGCGATCGTCAGCAAGAAAACAAAGCCACAGCAATATACCAGCGCTAAAAATGACCTTCGGATGCAAGTCAAGTCAAGTCAAGAGTTTTAATTGTCACGGCATACAGGTATACAATGAAATGCGGGTGGTCTTGCAAGGGTCTT
>NW_028173383.1:0-7500 GCF_963971535.1 Notolepis coatsorum
AATGGCGCCCGCGTGTTTTTTTTAATGCACCATATCCTGTTTGACCCCCAAAGCGTCGACTCAATTCTCGTTAGAGCGACGACAATAGCGTTTCTACCTTTTTTTCTTTTTTTACCTGTACCTGTGGTGCAGTTAGTTGGGATGAGACGGTCAATTCCAATTACGTTGTGGTGATTGAAACACTGTCACTACAAAGCCTATACACAACAACACACCACGCACACGCACGCACGCGCACACACACACACACACACACACACACACACACACACACACACAGGCAAGAGCATTTGGCCATTGTTGACGCAAGGAGAATAGGGAGCAGTCGCATCAATCTTGTCTTCAGAAATCAACACGCATATGTGTCTATGTGTGTATGTGTGTGTGTGTATGTGATGTGTGTGTGTATGTCTGTGTGTGTGTGTGTGTGTGTGTGTGTGTGTGTGTGTGTGTGTGTGTGTGTGTGTGTGTGTGTGTGTGTGTGTGTGTGTGTGTGTGTATGTCTGTGTGTGTGTGTGTGTGTGTGTGTATGTATGTGTGTATGTCTGTGTGTGTGTATGTGATGTGTGTGTATGTCTGTGTGTGTGTATGTGTGTCTGTGTGTACTACTGTATGTGTGTGCACATGCGCGCGCGTGAGCAAGCGCGTGTGTGTTGTCTGTGCGTGTTAGAAAATGAGATTCACCTTTTGCTCCCTGCCAGGTTTTACTGGACTGCGGGTCGATAGATCATTGAGGCGTGGAACACTCCGCCTGCCTCAGCCAACCCGGCTCAGGAAAAGGCCACAGCAATCACTTTTACTCAGCCCTGTCCCCCTAATCATCCACTATTTATTCCTGAGGTCGAACGGGAGCTATCATTACAAACTGCCACTTCCCAGCACTTGAAATAAAACAAACACGTAATTACTATAGCTGAAACGGGGGGAGCGTGTAATCAGTTGTTTTTCAGGTGGTTATTGACGCCGTTTTGTTTTGTTTTGTTTTGGTCTTATATTTCTCAAACGTCCATTATGCTGATTTATTTTGAATGCCGGTGTAATGATTATAAAAAACGTGATTCTATTCACACACCGGTGCCAATTAGCGGCACATGAGCTCAAGTGTGTCGTTGCTTTTATACAATTTATTCATTTTTATTTCAATCTTTTTTACATAATCCTTTGAAACAAAAGGTGAAACAAAGCTTTATTTTTTATTCTCCATCCGTCGCTGTTTACAACGAGCTTTATTTTTTATTCTCCATCCGTCGCTGTTTACAACGACCAGAATACCACCCACCGGCTTCCCTCCCGCTGACTCTGCCAATTGAGTCAGTATGACGGCCGGCCAAGCCGGAGGCAACGCCGACAGCGGATTCGATCGCAATCTCGATTCATAGACCTATGCAATCTCATTTCTAAGTTATGACGATATTATTCTTTTTATTTTTTATATATATATTCAATATTTTTATTTAAAAAAAATCTTTTTACTTTTTACTTTACTTTTTAAATGATTTTATTGAAAATCGTGAGAGAATCGTGATCTCAATTCTTAGAGAGAAAAATCGTGATTCACATTTTAGCAAGCATCGCCCAGTGTCTCTTGCGTTGGTGACGAGCGCTTAGACCGCTGCGCCACCCAGCCGCGCCCTTATATTGTTGTTTAGACTTTTACTATTATTTTTTTTCTCGTATCTTTATATTCAGGTAAAATTGTAAATACCTATATTTATGTCTTTCTATACTATTACCCTGCCCATACCTGTACCCCCTCCCCCATGCTGTTATGATGCCTGAATTTCCCCCAAAGGGATCAATAAAGGTATATCTTATCTCATTTTATCTCAACTCCCCGTATGACATTTCTTTGTCTATTATGTCTTATAATTATGTCTGTTCCATATATATAATACCCTCTCGACCGGGGGGTTGTCTTGGCTACGGTTGCCGTGCGCTACAGTTGTCACTATGTAATTATCACGTCATCAACTTTTCACTAAATACTCGATTTAAACGCTTAGGCGTCGACACGGTAACACTAGACCACCGTCTCCGCGTGCCGACGTGGGCGGCTTGGCGTTGCGGTGACTGATATCTGAATGGCAGCGCTTCATTGATGTGGCACGTTTAAAACCTGAGCTTCTCTCCCGCTCGCTATCCAAGACACATGTACGTGTAATCCCACCTCGGCGTCTCCAAATGGAGATTAGGCGACGTGTACAGTAGGAATTCAATTTAAATCTGCTCTGTTGTTTATTGAGGTGTCGTGTTCCTTGTATCTTCGGGCGCAGCCTGCAGACAACGTGGAATGTGGAAAACCTGGATGAGGTTGGAATGGCTTGGCTCCTTTGTCACCCCCGCCCCTCCAGTATCTATCTATCTATCTATCTATCTATCTATCTATCTATCTATCTATCTATCTATCTATCTATCTATCTATCTATCTATCTATCTATCTATCTATCTATCTATCTATCTGTCTGTCTGTCTGTCTGTCTGTCTGTCTGTCTGTCTGTCTGTCTGTCTGTCTGTCTGTCTGTCTGTCTGTCTGTCTGTCTGTCTGTCTGTCTGTCTGTCTGTCTGTCTGTCTGTCTGTCTGTCTGTCTGTCTGTCTGTCTGTCTGTCTGTCTGTCTGTCTGTCTGTCTGTCTGTCTGTCTGTCTGTCTGTCTGTCTGTCTGTCTGTCTGTCTGTCTGTCTGTCTGTCTGTCTGTCTGTCTGTCTGTCTGTCTGTCTGTCTGTCTGTCTGTCTGTCTGTCTGTCTGTCTGTCTGTCTGTCTGTCTGTCTGTCTGTCTGTCTGTCTGTCTGTCTGTCTGTCTGTCTGTCTGTCTGTCTGTCTGTCTGTCTGTCTGTCTGTCTGTCTGTCTGTCTGTCTGTCTGTCTGTCTGTCTGTCTGTCTGTCTGTCTGTCTGTCTGTCTGTCTGTCTGTCTGTCTGTCTGTCTGTCTGTCTGTCTGTCTGTCTGTCTGTCTGTCTGTCTGTCTGTCTGTCTGTCTGTCTGTCTGTCTGTCTGTCTGTCTGTCTGTCTGTCTGTCTGTCTGTCTGTCTGTCTGTCTGTCTGTCTGTCTGTCTGTCTGTCTGTCTGTCTGTCTGTCTGTCTGTCTGTCTGTCTGTCTGTCTGTCTGTCTGTCTGTCTGTCTGTCTGTCTGTCTGTCTGTCTGTCTGTCTGTCTGTCTGTCTGTCTGTCTGTCTGTCTGTCTGTCTGTCTGTCTGTCTGTCTGTCTGTCTGTCTGTCTGTCTGTCTGTCTGTCTGTCTGTCTGTCTGTCTGTCTGTCTGTCTGTCTGTCTGTCTGTCTGTCTGTCTGTCTGTCTGTCTGTCTGTCTGTCTGTCTGTCTGTCTGTCTGTCTGTCTGTCTGTCTGTCTGTCTGTCTGTCTGTCTGTCTGTCTGTCTGTCTGTCTGTCTGTCTGTCTGTCTGTCTGTCTGTCTGTCTGTCTGTCTGTCTGTCTGTCTGTCTGTCTGTCTGTCTGTCTGTCTGTCTGTCTGTCTGTCTGTCTGTCTGTCTGTCTGTCTGTCTGTCTGTCTGTCTGTCTGTCTGTCTGTCTGTCTGTCTGTCTGTCTGTCTGTCTGTCTGTCTGTCTGTCTGTCTGTCTGTCTGTCTGTCTGTCTGTCTGTCTGTCTGTCTGTCTGTCTGTCTGTCTGTCTGTCTGTCTGTCTGTCTGTCTGTCTGTCTGTCTGTCTGTCTGTCTGTCTGTCTGTCTGTCTGTCTGTCTGTCTGTCTGTCTGTCTGTCTGTCTGTCTGTCTGTCTGTCTGTCTGTCTGTCTGTTTATATCGTCTCGTCCTTTATCCAGTCCTCCCATCTTCTATCTTCAGCAGATGTCTATGTTAATTTGGCCGAGAGCATTCCGACACAGAGGTGGCCATCTATCTGATCAACCCCTCCCCCTTCCTCTTCCTCTATCCATCCCTCCATCCCTCCATCCCTCCATCCCTCCCCCCAACCCCCCATCTATCCATCGCTAATAGATGCCACCGTTAAGTCATTCGGCTGAGAGCAGGGTAGTAAAACAACCATATTCAGGCTTTAAATCAAAACCCCTGCTTCTGGTATAGATATTAAAGAGGCCTATTGCTCACATCATAATGTGAGAATCAGGGCTCTCTTCTTTCTACCCAGTGAGTGGAGAGACTGGCTGACCAGTACTTTTAAGTTCCTCTCCATGATTTCCACTCCAGGGACCGTTTCTGCACCCAGAATCTCAAATGCAGGGACTATGTGACAACAAGCCCCTGTTACTGTAATGTCCTCAGTATCCTGACCTTGAAGTGGTCATTTATCCATCCATCCCCTTTCCTTCTTCTCCTCCTCCCTCTCCTTCTTCTTATTCTCCTCCGTCTTCTCGTTGTCCTTCTTCTTCTCCTTCTCCTCCCTCTCCTCCTTCTTCACCCCTTCTCCCTCCCTCCCTCCCTCCCTCCCTCCCTCCCTCCCTCCCACCATCAGTCTATTTTTCATACAGTAGCTGTCGTTGTAACGTCATTCAGTGAGAAGCTGGTCCTGCTAGACATTGTGACTCAGAGGGTCATCCATCCATCCGTTCATCCCTCTTCTCCCCACTCTCTCCATCCCACTCCACTCTGACTCTGGGGTGGCTGGGTGGAGGCGGGTGAGGGGGTTGATATTAGTCCGTTTGAAATGCTTAATTGCATTCTCAAGCAAAATTTTTAATCAAAGACATTTTAATTAACTCGAAGACCCCTTTATAATTTCCTGCTGGCTTTGATGCACTTTAAAAAAAAATGAAATGATTAGTAATTTATTTCCGAGGAATATTCCGTGGCTCTTGGAAGACTGCTGTCTTCGCGGTCGTCCTCGTCTCCTCGAGAAGTGTCTCTCTGTGTGTCTCTCTGTGTGTCTCTGTGTGTCTCTGTGTGTCTCTCTGTGTGTCTCTCTGAGTGTCTCTCTGTGTCTCTCTGAGTGTCTCTCTGAGTGTCTCTGTGTGTCTCTCTGTGTGTCTCTCTGTGTGTCTTTCTGTGTGGCTCTCTGTGTCTCTCTGTGTGTCTCTCTGTGTCTCTCTGTGTCTCTCTGTGTGTCTCTGTGTGTCTCTCTGTGTGTCTCTCTGTGTGTCTCTGTGTGTCTCTCTCTGTGTGTCTCTCTGTGTGTCTCTGTGTGTCTCTCTGTGTGTCTCTCTGTGTGTCTCTCTGTGTCTCTCTGTGTCTCTATGTGTGTCTCTCTGTGTCTCTCTGTGTGTCTCTCTGTGTGTCTCTCTGTGTGTCTCTGTGTGTCTCTCTCTGTGTGTCTCTCTGTGTGTCTCTGTGTGTGTCTCTGTGTGTCTCTCTGTGTGTGTCTCTGTGTGTCTCTCTGTGTCTCTCTCTGTGTGTCTCTCTGTGTCTCTCTCTCTGTGTGTCTCTCTGTGTCTCTCTGTGTGTCTCTCTGTGTGTCTCTCTCTGTGTCTCTCTGTGTGTCTCTCTGTGTGTCTCTGTGTGTCTCTCTGTGTGTGTCTCTCTGTGTGTCTCTCTCTGTGTCTCTCTGTGTGTCTCTCTCTGTGTCTCTCTGTGTGTCTCTCTCTGTGTCTCTCTGAGTGTCTCTCTGTGTGTCTCTCTGTGTGTCTCTCTGTGTGTCTCTCTGTGTCTCTCTGTGTCTCTCTGTGTGTCTCTCTGTGTCTCTCTCTGTGTCTCTCTGTGTCTCTCTGTGTGTCTCTCTGAGTGTCTCTCTCTGAGTGTCTCTCTGTGTCTCTCTGTGTGTCTCTCTGAGTGTCTCTCTCTGAGTGTCTCTCTGTGTGTCTCTCTGTGTGTCTCTCTCTCTGTCTCTCTGTGTGTCTCTCTGAGTGTCTCTCTGTGTGTCTCTCTGTGTGTCTCTCTGTGTGTCTCTGTGTGTCTCTCTGTGTGTCTCTCTCTGTGTCTCTCTGTGTCTCTCTGAGTGTCTCTCTGTGTGTCTCTCTGTGTCTCTCTCTGTGTGTCTCTGTGTGTCTCTCTGTGTGTCTCTCTGTGTGTCTCTGTGTGTCTCTCTGTGTGTCTCTCTGTGTGTCTCTCTGAGTGTCTCTCTGTGTGTCTGTGTGTCTCTCTGTGTCTCTCTCTGTGTCTCTCTGTGTGTGTCTCTCTGTGTGTCTCTCTGTGTGTCTCTCTGTGTCTCTCTGTGTGTCTCTCTGTGTCTCTCTGTGTGTCTCTCTGTGTGTCTCTCTGTGTCTCTCTGTGTCTCTCTGTGTGTCTCTCTGAGCGTCTCTCTGTGTGTCTCTCTGTGTCTCTCTGTGTCTCTCCGTGTGTCTCTCTGTGTGTCTCTGTGTGTCTCTCTCTGTGTCTCTCTGTGTGTCTCTGTGTCTCTCTGTGTGTCTCTGTGTCTCTCTGTGTGTCTCTCTGTGTCTCTCTGTGTGTCTCTCTGTGTCTCTGTGTGTCTCTCTGAGCGTCTCTCTGTGTGTCTCTCTGTGTCTCTCTGTGTCTCTCTGTGTGTCTCTCTGTGTGTCTCTGAGTGTCTCTCTGTGTGTCTCTGTGTCTCTCTGTGTGTCTCTGTGTCTCTCTCTGTGTCTCTCTGTGTCTCTGAGCGTCTCTCTGTGTGTCTCTCTCTGTGTCTCTGTGTGTCTCTCTGTGTCTATCTGTGTGTCTCTCTCTGAGCGTCTCTCTGTGTCTCTGTGTGTCTCTCTGTGTCTCTCTGTGTCTCTCTGTGTGTCTCTCTGTGTCTCTGTGTGTCTCTCTGTGTGTCTCTCTGTGTGTCTCTCTGTGTGTCTCTGAGTGTCTCTGTGTGTCTCTCTCTGAGCGTCTCTCTGTGTGTCTCTGAGCGTCTCTCTGTGTGTCTCTCTGTGTGTCTCTCTTTGTCTCTCTGTGTCTCTCTGTGTGTCTCTCTGTGTGTCTCTCTGTGTCTCTCTGAGTCTCTCTCTGTGTGTCTCTGAGTGTCTCTCTGAGTGTCTCTCTGTGTCTCTGTGTGTGTCTCTCTGTGTGTCTCTCTGTGTGTCTCTCTGTGTCTCTCTGAGTGTCTCTGTGTGTGTCTCTCTGTGTGTCTCTCTGTGTGTCTCTCTGTGTGTCTCTCTGTGTCTCTCTGTGTCTCTGTGTGTCTCTCTGTGTGTCTCTCTCTGTGTCTCTCTCTGTGTCTCTCTGTGTCTCTGTGTGTCTCTCTGTGTGTGTCTCTGTGTGTCTCTCTGAGTCTCTCTGTGTCTCTCTCTGTGTCTCTCTCTGTGTCTCTCTGTGTGTGTCTCTGTGTGTCTCTGTGTGTGTCTGTGTGTCTCTGTGTGTCTCTCTGTGTGTCTCTCTGTGTGTCTCTCTGTGTCTCTCTGTGTCTCTCTGTGTGTCTCTCTGTGTGTCTCTCTGTGTCTCTCTGTGTGTCTCTGAGTGTCTCTCTGTGTGTCTCTCTGTGTGTCTCTCTGTGTCTCTCTGTGTGTCTCTCTGTGTGTCTCTCTGTGTGTCTCTCTGCGTGTCTCTCTCTCTGTGTGTCTCTGTGTGTGTCTCTCTGTGTGTCTCTCTGTGTGTCTCTCTGAGTGTGTCTCTGTGTGTCTCTCTGTGTGTCTCTCTGTGTGTCTCTCTGAGTGTCTCTCTGTGTGTCTCTCTGTGTGTCTCTCTGTGTGTCTCTCTGAGTGTCTCTCTGAGTGTCTCTC
>NW_028173383.1:12500-15693 GCF_963971535.1 Notolepis coatsorum
GGAAGAGGAGGAGGAGGACGAGGAGGAGGAGGACGAGGAAGAGGAGGAGGACGAGGCTGTGCGGTGGTAAACAGACGCCCAGACGCTCCTCCTCTCGATGGGCCTCGCCTCCCGCCGCTTCCTCCGCGCCGCGTCGTCTCGTTTAATAATAACCCTTTCACTGCCAGCCACACGACAGCCGGTTAACCCTTTCACTGTGACAACACAGGAAGGTTAACCCCTTTACTATCACACACAACCGACAGGGGCGGTGCTCCATCATTAGCATCATTAGATCCGCGGATTGTGATAGTAAAGGGTTAACCTTCTGTCGTGTGGCAGTGAAAGGGTTAAAAAAGGTCAGACTTCGCGCACGTCGCCTCTCATCTCTCCATCATCTCTGTTTGGTTTGACCGTATTATTCACACCTTATAATGTGCTGTTTTCTATCCTCTCTCTCGCCCGGAGAAACTCACTGTGCTCATTAGATCAACAGCTCCCCCTTCAGGTTGACGTGGGAATAGACGGCAGAGACACAAAGTGAGGTTTTTTCTCCCACAAAGCAAAGCCCTCTCCTCGTAACCTCTTGTTGTTTCTTTGTGTGTGTGCGTGCTTGTGTGTGTGCGTGGTGTGTGTGCGTGTGCTTGTGTGTGCGTGTGCTTGTGTGTGTGCATGCCTGCTTCCGTGAGTGCGTGTGTCTGTGAGTGAATGTATGACCATCCTATAGGGCTGAGCCCAAACGTTCGAACCTTCGTTCGTTACGTTGGTATTCGAATTCTAAATCAACATTCGAATTTTTTATTTTTAATAAAAAAGAAAACGTTTTTTTTATTCTTTTTTTTTTATTCTTTTTTTTTTATTATTAATTCTGTTTAAACCAATGGGTTTTTTCTTCACAGTTGCAGATAAAGATTAGGCTACACTAATATTATAGTATTAAAAGAAACTGAGTTATATTCATTAAAGAAAGTTGATTTAATTGATTTAGTTGGGCTGGGGCTTCTCCCTGTGCTGGGGCTGGAAAGTTGATTTAATAAAAAAAAAAAAAAACGAATTTAATCAGATTAATCACTTTATTCAAATTGAGGATTTAGTTTGAGGATATTAAAAAAATTATAATAAAAGTATTTAAAAAAATATATATATAATTTTCTTTAATAAAAAACAAAGGTTCGAACATTCGTTCGAAAAACCCTGACGAAGTTCGAATCCCAAAAACAGGCTTCGGGGACAGCCTTACCATCCTACTACTTATCAGGACTGACTCAACAGGCCACCTTTCATTTTGGGTGGCAGGGACATGTTGTCTGGGCCTCGTGATGGGAAAGGCTGATTTGAAGGTTCTGTCCAAACAGCGACTTCTAGGCAAAGGTGCTCCTCTTGGTATTGCACTTTGTTAAAATTTTTATTTTTTGTTTGGGTCTGACGTGCGTGTCGGAGTGGAGTGGGCCTAGTGAGAGGTTGCTATTGCTGGCCACACTGCCAAGAGAGGTCTGGAGACATTCACAGTATAATAAGCTATAATATTGTAAGCATCGTCGCTGTAAATGAGAGTGGCCTCAGTGTCTTACGAGTTGAAATAAAGGTTTGAAATGAAAGTAAATTCAAAATAATGTGATATATATCGACGAAAAACTGTCGACTAAAAACACACTTCTTCAATCAATATCTGAAATGAAATGAAAAATCAAACCTTCGTACTGTCTTACTATCATGCACTTTGCTACTAAATAATCGTCCTTGCCTATATTACTACCTACTACGCTAATACAGTATGTCTATACTACGATGCACTAAAGACTGTAGCACCCAAGTTCAACACTGTTTGACGAACATTGTTACTTAGTTGCCAGAGTTGTACCCTTCCTGCTGACCTTGTAACTTGTACGTCGCTTTGGATAAAAGCGTCAGCTAAAAATGACTGTGTGTGTGTTCTGTATTCTTCTTAAATTATAATTTTTTTTCTGTATTTTGCTCCCATCCCAATTTAGTCGTTATGCCAATTCCCTTCCTGGTCGTTGCGCGCATTGACCCCTACTGTCGGCCTGGGGAGGGTGTAGAACTACCACATGCTGCCTCCGATACATGTGGAGTCAGCCAGCCGCTTTTTTTCACCCGACAGCGAGGACTCTCACTGGGGGAACGTAACGCGTGGGAGGATCTCCCCCAGATCCCTTCCCTGCTGAACAGGCACCCCGACCGACCAGTAGGAGTCGCTGTTTTACAACGACCAGGACACACAGACCCCGCCGGCTTCCCACCCACTAACACTGCCCATTGTGTTAGTAGGGACGACTGACCAAGCCGGAGGTACCGCTGACAGCTGGATCCGATACCAGAGTCTCTGCGGTGGTAGGCGAGTGCTTAGTCCACTGCGCTACCCGATTCTTGCTAAAATGTGAATCACGATTTTTCTCTCTAAGAATTGAGATCACGATTCTCTCACACGATTCTTATTTTTCGTCATCATTTAATAAAAGAGTAAAGTAAAGTTAAAAAATAAATATATATATGTAAATAATATTTTTTTTTGTCATAATTTAGAAATGAGATCGAATAGGTCTATGAATAGAGATCGCGTTTTTTTCCCAGATTAATCGTGCATCCCTAGTGTGTGTGCATCTCTCTCTGTGTGTGTGTGTATCTGTGTGTGTGTGTGTGTGTGCATCTCTGTGTGTGTGTGTGTGTGTGCATCTCTCTTTGTGTGTGTGTGCATCTCTCTCTCTCTGTGTGTGTGTGTGTGTGCATCTCTCTTTGTGTGTGTGTGCATCTCTCTCTCTGTGTGTGTGTGTGTGTGTGCATCTCTGTGTGTGTGTGTGTGTGCATCTCTGTGTGTGTTGTGTGTGTGTGTGTGTGTGTGTGTGTGTGCATCTCTGTGTCTGTGTGTGTGTGTGCGTGTGTGTGTGTGTGTGTGCATCTCTGTGTCTGTGTGTGTGTGTGCGTGTGCATCTCTGTGTCTGTGTGTGTGTGTGCGTGTGCATCTCTCTGTGTGTGTGTGTGTGTGACGGATGGTGTCTGACAGCTCTGTGGACTCAGCCTCTTGGTGACGCCCCGCTGGGCTTGATGCTGCCTCTGTCCTCCTCCTCCTCCTCCTCCACAGAGGATCACTTTACTTCACAGTCCGCTCCTTCATCTAATCCCTGTGCTGCTGCTGCTGCTGCTGCTACTACAGCTGTGGGCTCGCCGTGATCGATGGACGCTCTGACGCTGAGAC
>NW_028173382.1:2500-32165 GCF_963971535.1 Notolepis coatsorum
GATTATCTGTGTTTATGTAATCAATATATCTTGAGGTTCATCAAAGTATTCAATTAATGTGTTTAAGTAAAAATACAGGGAAAATATTCTCTGGGCAAAAACAAAGTGAAGAGGGTTGGCCTTAAGCCAAACCCCTAATTTCAAATGTAAGCTTAGCCGGCCTGGCATTGGAGGAAAGAATGTGGTGATGTCATCACTCCGAGACACTGGGCCTTGGGGATATAATGGGGTGTGATGGGGGGAAGAAGGACTCTGAACAACCCAACCGACAGGACAAGACGTCTCTACCATCTCATCCACAAGGAAGCAGGAGCAGAACACAAAGGAACTTTTTGGAGGGAAAACCAACTGCTTTGTTATCAGCACAGAACAAAGACTTTCAACAACTAATCAACTAGCATTCTCTTTACTGTAATATTAGTCTGGTATAAGGGATCAGTGGCATAGTACTTGAGTACCCTTATATCATTGCAGAATCCATTTCTTTACTTGTAATTTGCCTCAACGACTACCGCCCTGTAGCTCTCACCTCCATAGCCATGAAGTGCTTCGAGAAGCTAGTAAAGGGCTACATCTGCTCCTCCCTCCCCATCAACATGGACCCCCTGCAATTTGCATACCGCCCCAACAGGTCCACGGAGGACGCCATATCCCATGTGCTGCACACAGCAGCATCACACGTGGACAAGAGGCAGGGGAACTATGTGAGAATGCTATTCATCGACTACAGCTCGGCATTCAATACCATAGTCCCCTCCATACTCATAGCCAAGCTCAGGGACCTGGGCTTGGGCTATGACCTCTGCCAGTGGGTCTTGGACTTCCTGACTGGCAGACCCCAGGTGGTGAGAGCAGGCAACTGCACCTCCTCATCCATCACCCTCAACATAGGGGCCCCCCAGGGCTGTGTTCTGAGTCCCCTCCTCTACTCCCTGTACACACACGACTGTGTGGCTCAGCGGAGTAGCAATACAATCGTCAAATTTGCTGACGACACAGTGGTGGTGGGCCTGATCTCTGCCAACGACGAGAGGGCCTACCTGGAAGAGGTCAAGGTCCTGGCGGGATGGTGCCAGGAAAACAGCCTCTCCCTGAACGTCAGCAAAACAAAGGAGATGATTGTGGACTTCAGGAGGTCGGGGGTCAAGGACTACAGCCCCCTCAGCATCGACGGGGCACCGGTTGAGAGAGTCAACAGCTTTAAGTACCTCGGAGCCTACATATCCGAGGACTTGACATGGACCACACACATTAACAGTGTTGTGAAGAAGGCACGACAACGCCTCTACTTCCTTAGGCGCCTAAGGAAGTTCCAAGTCAGCCAGAAGATCCTTAAGAACTTCTACTCATGTACAATAGAGAGCATCTTGACCGGCAACATCACCTCCTGGTTTGGGAATAGCACTGCACAAGACCAAAGCAGACTACAAAGAGTGACACGTTCAGCCGAACGCACAATTGGAGGGGGGCTCCCCACCCTCCAGAACATTTACTACAAGCGTTGCAAGGGCAAGGCTAAGAGAATCATTAAAGACTCCAGTCACCCGAACAACTGCCTCTTTGAACTGCTGCGGTCAGGCAAGCGATACAGGAGTCTCAAGGCGAGCACAGAAAGACTCAGAAGAAGCTTCTATCCCCAGGCCATCAGGCTGCTAAACGAACAATGAATGAACACTACACAACAACAACCACCAAACGCACATAGCACACACATCCACACGCACACACTCACTTTAAACAAACACACTGTAGCACCCACTCCACACACTTATAGCACACACCCACTTTAAACAAACACACTGTAGCACCCACTCCCCACACTTTATATTTATGGATGAAGGATTGCACTACAACTCGTACACCTTACTGTAAATTGTACCTAAAATTGTACCTCATCCCATTTCTGCTTTGCACTAGATAGTACTGTACATTAGTACACTGCATAGTATTGTGTATTGTATATTATATGGTAACTCAGAACATTGTACATATGTCTATACCGAACACTGACCTCATTTTCTTCTTCTAAATTCATGCTATATTATGTTATTATGTTATTTGATACTATCTTGTCTAGCACAGTCTCTGGAGCGTAACAGTAAGACGCATTTTGTATGAAAGTATCCTGTACTTCTGTATGACAACTATTAAAGAACTTGAACTATACATTCTTAACTTTGATTAAACAGCTGATATACTACCTTTTCCTCCTAATTCCTTCTGCCTGCACCGCTCAGTTTGAACAGAAGTAATTCCCAGAGCTTAAGAGATATAGACACAACGCAGAGTAGGAGAAGATTAAGCTAGGAATCCACTTCAATTTTGGTACCGGACCCTAGAATTAGAAGCGCTCGTTTTGAACCACAACAGAAGAATTTTTTTTCTTTATTCACTCCGATCAACGAGGACAACAACAGATCGATCGTCTTCAAGTGACTGGAGAAGTTACTAAGAGGTGAGTGTGATGATGTATTTGAGTGCTCTATTCGAACCACGGAGGGGGTTGCTAAAGATTTAACCTCATGTAAGCATGATGTAAAGAAATATTGAGTTGAATGTTCTGGCTGGGGAGGGCGGCTCTATGCACAGCTTGCGTGGTACGTTCTACAGTAGAGCTAAAAGCACAGAAAACGGAGCACCGTTGCCGTTCAGAGCATTCAAGTCAGTTAGGGTGTAAGAAGCGTGTCTGGATTCGTGCTCAAAGTTAAACCAGGTTAAACAGCGTGCGTGGTATGTTCTATAGTAGAGCTTGAGCACAGCGTGCGTGGTATGTCCTATAGTAGGGCTAAAGCACAAAGGTCTAGTTTAACTTTGTGCACACCGGGCGTGTTAATTAGACTGCGTTAGGCTGTAACAAAAAATAGTACTTAATGAAGAGTCGATTAAAAAGCTATAGGAAACGATATGGTAAGCTTAAACATGCAGTATGGAAGTGTGTGCGATTTCGTTTAGTCTAGTGTTTACTAGTCGCGCTGCTGTGCGGCGTTCGAGAGATGGTAATGTGCGTAAATGCTGATTTTGTATTTTTTATTTGTGTTAGGAAGCGTGTATGAATGTATGGTTGGCGAATGGCTATGGTTAGTTGGCGAATGGCTATGGTTAGGAGTGATTGGTGGTACGTGTGAGAGTATAGTTGTGTTATTATGTAATTTAAGTCACCGGTTGGCCATGGGGAAATGTAATGGTAACGCCGGTTTTCCGGGGCCCGTGGAACGCAGCGGCAGTTAGCTGTTGTATTAGCCTCTGAGGCGCCGGAGGATACGGCAGGACAAATAGGCATAGGGTCAAATGTATAAGGTCGATCGATAGTGTCTTGCGATTACGGGGATGTGTAAGGCACTTAAAAGTTTTCATATTCGTGGCGGATAAAATGGCTATATAATGTTTTAGGGAAATGGGATTATATGTTGCGGGGACCCGACCCGGAAGTCGTTCTAAGCTCGCCGGTGATGACGACAGAGGGGTCAAACTAGTGTTTTGCTGAGAAGTTTTTATATTTCTATTTAGATCACTACACTGGCGTTTTGGGGGAATTAGGATTCTGTTGTGGGGAATGTGGTGTTAGATTAACATTGCGAGGAGACGGCCCGCGCGGCGGGACGGGTCGATGGGTCGTTGGGAAGCGTTTTTATGGGATCATGGGTGAAGCTAAGCTAATGCTACCTAGCCGCGCTAACGGCTAATATGGTCGCCGGTTGTGACGTCGTAAGGGTGCGCGGTCTGACGGCCCGCGACGTGGCTAACGAAGCTAAGCTAACTGTGCTGACGTCATGGCATGACGGGACTCTCGGGATGTCTCGCGAGGGGGCGTCCATCTTAGCAGGGGCGCCGGCGTCCATCTTGGGAGGGCACCAAGCGTCCATTGTTAAGGGGAGGGTGGAGTTTATTTAGGAATACGATAGGGGGCGGAAGAGGACAGGATGAGTATTTTTGGATTCTGCTCACAGAACGTTTTCATTAGGGGGTTAGTGTGCTGGTAAAGTGAGATTGGATTGTTGTGTTTTAATCTGGCGGTGGATTGTGGGGCCTTGGCCCCCCCTCCCCCTCGTACACTCTCTCTCACCCTCCCCCCCCCCCTCCCTCTCTCTCTTTCTTTCTCTCTCCCCCCCCCCCCCCCCTCTCCTTCTTTCCTTCTCTTCCCCCTCTCTCGCTCGCTTTCCTTCTCTCGCCCTTCCCCCTATCCCTCTCTCTCTTTCCTTCTCTCGCCCTCCCTCCTCTCCCTCTCTTTCTTTCCTTCTCTCTCTCCTCCCTCCCTCCTCCCTCCCTCTCCCTTTCGCCTCTCTCCCTCTCACCTTCCCCCCCTCTCTCCCTCTTCCTTTCACCTCCCCCCTCTTTCCCTCTCCCTCCCTCTCTCTCTCTCTCTCTCTTACCCCCCCTCTCACTCACTCCCCTCATTCCCACACCGCCTCTCTTCCATATGTTTCCCCCCCCCCCCCCCTCGGCCCCCCCGAAACGCTTTCTCTTTCTCTCCTAGTTTGGGCCTGTATATAAATATGTTTTTTTTATGGGTTTCAAACGCGGTGTAGTGCTAGGTATATTGTTTATTGCTGTTTACTGTAGGGTTCAAAGGCGGTTGGTTTAGTTTGGGACTTATTATGCGTATGTTGTTGTTCCATATTCAGTTTTATTGTTGTTTTTAGGGAATTTCTAGTGCTGGCAGTGGTATTGGCTGGCGTTGGCGCTACGCTTTGTTCGACAAGGCGCTCGTACTTCTTTCCTTGCATTTGGACAAGCTCCGGCTGGTAAGGCGGGGGCTCCGTGTCAGTTCATGTTGGTGGGCCGTAAGTCGGAGCATAATTACTCTGCTCGGCTGCGCCTGCGATGGGGGTGTGGGTAGACAGTTCGTCGTGGCTCACTGTCTGCCTCCACGCTTTGACGGGGATGCACTGTGTGCGACTCGTCGTGCTCGCTGTCACACTGCGCACATTTTTCATTTTGCCAGGGGTACGGGGACTGCTAAACGTCGTGGCGGGGGTGGGCTCGCTGTCTGCCACCGCGCATTAACGGGGGTGCGCTATGCGTGCACTCGTCAAAGGCTCGCTGCCACACTACGCGCGTCGGATTATATTGTGTGTGGGTATTTGGGTGACTGGTTACGGTGGTTGAGTGGGATCAGGGGTGCTGTATGTGTGTGGCAGTGGTTGTGAGTGGAATGATCTTTGAATATCCTTGAGTAGGGGGCCCGGGGTTTCGCGTTCCAGGTTGCAAACTGGGGGTGATGCCGTGGGCCACAGGACGAGTTGACCAGTGGGATGTCATTGGTCGGCAGGATTTTCAATGTGGGGATGGTGTCGGCGGCCTGTGGTTATGAACGGGTTGTGTGACACTGTTCTAAATGCATGGGGACTTCAGTGACATAAGACACTGAAAATTGATTTCTGTTCTCGTGGGAAGCGCGTTTTAACACCTAAGGGGTTAGGTGTTACGGGGGAAATATAGTAACTGTGTGAGAGGTTATGAATGGAAAATATGTATGTTACTGATATGTATAATGTAATATGAGCGAAATACATACTAGGCTTTCACGGACAGAAATAAATATAGTTACAAATACACATAGTAATTTGCAAATAACAATTAGAGTAAAAGTGAGATTATTCACCTAAATTACCATGTCCAATACAGATGTTTAGAAATGATAGGCTGTAAATAACAAATTTCTGATTGACCAACAGAAGGAAACGGCTGATGCAAAATAAGTTCCCCGGAGTTGTAATAAGGAGGATCAGGACAACAGGATTGAGAGTCTGGTTTTCCAATGGAGACAACTGGGAAAAAAATTAAGGCTGTGTCATTGATAAATCAAAAACGAAGATTGCACAAATGCTCTCAAGTGATCTTAGTATAGGAGATGCCCGACATTCCATGCTTAAAGACAAATGATGGATTGTGAATGGGAAATGTCACTGATAATTAAGTGTATTTTTTGCTTCTCTCTTCACAGCTGCTCCAGGACGGATGGCCAGCGCTGACAATTCCGAACCCCAACAGGGAAATCAAAGAGACTGTTGACAGTCAGGGGGTATAGTATCACAAGAGCGAGTTATCAATTCCTGTTTACACCAATATAGAAGTGTGAGTGAAATTAACTCAAGTTTGGTAAAAATAGTTTGAATACAGAGAAACTTGCTTTCCAAACGGTGACGTTACGAGTGTTTGAAGAAAGGTGAGAATGGAAAATACACAGATAGGAGCAACCGGAGGGTTAGATGCACTGACCATAGAAAGGGTAGACAATCTGTCTATTTCAACGACTGGAGATGTCACAATAAAAGTGACGAAAAGATGGCCAAAGATATTCAGGCCATTACAGAACCTTGTAGTTAAAGGAGGCCGGTATAGAATGCGTACCCAAATCAAGATAATGCCGATAACCTCTGCAGACATTACATTGACCGAATTGGACGTTAACTTGATTGACTGGAATGTGATCGACTCCCCTCTAGTGTCCAGTGTGACGGAGGGACTGGAAATAATGTCTTTTACTCCGCCACAGGGAGTCGTTGCAGCAAGCGACCCAGAGACAACTGTATTACCCGAGTCGATCCACGCTGAAGTGTCCGTTGCAGATGACTGCCAGTTAAAGACGTGCCTCCCTCTCGAACAACAGCTAGCCGAGGCTAGACAGGTAGTGGACTATCTCCAAGGCCTAATCCAGTCCACACAGGCCGGAGGGGAGACAGGTTCCAATGGAGGACCAGATGGCCAGAGACGGGCCCAGTTGGGGCCACAAGGGGATCCTGCGCCGGAACAACAACAAACCCCAATAGGACCACCCACGGGGTGGCAACCACGAGGAAGAGGTGGAGGCAGAGGCAGGAATCCGAATGGCTACCGTGTGCGGCGGGTGCAGTGTTGGACGTGTGGGACTCTCGGACACATTTCTCGGGACTGTGCAGAGCGGGACCATCTATCCACAACAGGGGGTCCTCAAGGGGGGAACAGAGGAGGTGGACGTGGGCAAAACCAAGGTCAGTGTCCACAGCCCGCAAACTCCCCCTGTCCAGGACCCCCGCGGCACCAAGGCCAAGATGAGAGGCGGAGCCCAGCAATGGGGAGTCAAGCCGACAGCACTGAGATGGGGAAAGAGGCAGCGCCTTATAAGACAACAGGGCGTGTTTGTAAAGAAACAGGTGGCGGGCCCCTCCCAACAACGGGCCCCTCTCAAGGAACTGTGACTGGACCAAATAGGTACGTGGCTTTCTCCTCCGAACAGGCTCCAGGGAACCATGGCGATGATGGCATACCACCAGGACATGTTCTGGGCCCGATGACCCCAGGGTCATCCGGTCACAGGCGGCTGACCCACCGGGTCCCACAACCCGGGGGAGACCGCCAGTGTTGTTGGATCTGTGGAGTGAAAGGTCATTTTCAAAGGTCATGTCTGCAGAGGCCACCGGCAGAATAAAAATATATGCAACTGACTAGGGTAGAGGTGGGATATATTGAATGATAAAATATGCTCCTAATTAGATTAGAATAAAAATAGAATAAAAATAAATAGAGGTGTTAGGTGATTAGATTATGAATGAAAGTTACTAAAAACGGATGTATGAGTGACTGACAAATGCATGAACTAATCAGACTAACAAGATGATCAAATTATGTTAAACAGTTACTCAATATTAGACAGTGTGATGATGTGACACTGCGGCAGCTAGTGATCAGTAAATTATCCATGCTTGGTCAACATTCAGATTGATCAAAGGGTGGACTGCATGATTAAGAAATTAAAAAGACTCATAGTTGTTTCTAGTATTTTATAGTATTGATAGAAGCGTATTAACAGTTATGAGCAATAGATATAGGTGTTTATTTACTTTTATTTTTACTTCTCTTTTCTAGTGTGTTACGAGCAATTCCTGACTTAGGCCGGGAGCGTTCATTTTGTTTATTCATTTGATTTCCCTTTTTTGTTTCTTAGTTAATACGGGGGTGCATAAGCCTCTAGATGATAGGTTAAAAATGGGCTCAGAAGAAAAAAGAAAAAGCTTTTCTTTGTGTGTTTTGTTTTCTGTTTTCTTTCTTTCTGTATATTTTTCTTAGGGTACCTGGCAAGCTGGGAGTGATCTCGACACATCAGGACAGGGTAGTATATGTCTGTAAAATGGACTGGGAACAAAGTGAAGGAACATGAGCTAGTTATGGATTTTTGTTCTCCGCCCATTGAATACCCGGTTTTAGGGGCTGGGGGTGTGTCGTGATTGGTGAAAGTGTTGGGAAGCATGATTCTCTGTACATTAATGAAGCTCAATAGGTTTGGTCGCTATTGGCCAAATTAGTCTTGTGTAGGTTGTGAACATGTGCAATTGATAATTGGCTTGTGGTGTGGAAGATGTGTGTTTAAGGCGGACTGTGATTTGTTGCCATACACACAGGTTACTGGGAGAGTGGATGTGTCAGTGCTGACCGTCCGGTCCGGGTGCGGCTGTTCAAAGGACGAAGGTAACGATGTTTGAATGTGTATTCCACATCGAGAGGTGGAGGAGTATACTGTTTTGACAGCATAATATAATGAGAGCCATGTGAATTTTTCAGAATTTTGAAATTTTATGATCTAGAAGCCATGAAATATATAGATAAATGATTTGGAAAAGAAAGTTGTCAAAGCTCAGACCAGTAAAGAGAGTCTGAGGGAGGAAAATTATGGATTCTCAATCAATTGTTGTGGTAGAAGTGACCTGCACTGTCCCCCGAAGCGATATATATTCACTGCAGGATACGGATGGGAGATTGGGGAGACAACAGTCATCAGAGTGTGGTACAAGGAAGACAAGGACTCCATCGGTACTGTTGATCCAGGACACTGGCTAGTGTCTACCCAGCGGTTCCATGGGGAACCACAACACTGCGGAGAACCAGGAGACGCCTACCTCTCGGGCCGGGAGAGTCTCGGCCAACGCAGTGACCGAGTCTTGAGGCTTCAGAGGGAAACGACAGGCAACCAACGAGGAGACAGGCGGCTAGGCCTCAGCAACAACTCCGGCTGTCAACAGAAGCAAGGCCTCAACTATTGACCAGGGGGTCAACAAGCGAAGGGGTGGAGCGGCTATCGCCCCTATCAACGACCAGGCGGAGGGGAGGAGAAACAAACCTCTTCCACTAATCCGAGGGTCAACGGGGGTTGAGCAGCCAGCGATGACCTCCTCACAGCCGTGACAGCGACACCCGAGGAAAGAGCTCCGGGTTCAACTGAACCAGCAATACAGCAGGGGGTCCTACCCCCTAATAGAGGTCAACACGAGTCAAGATGTGCTCGACAGAAGATGGAGTGTGATGAGAAAGGCAATTTGCTTTCTAAATTCCACCTCCCAGAATGGGGAGTTGCACCCAGCAGTCGTGATACTGCACCAGCTCTGAGCAATAAAGAGGAGGCCGGGTCAAATCTAGAAAACATAGACCCCCCTCCTCAATGCTCCAAGTCAGAATTTGACAACTCACAGTTGAGACCAATGGAAATTGATCTTGGTACGAGAACAAGTTGTTAAAGACTGTGCACACGATCACAAAAACTGAAATGGCTAATTTGAATTTTAGGATCTGAGTGTGGCAAACCATATATATTTTATCCTAATATGATTTAAAATGTTTTAAGTATTATCTAGATAGTAGTGTGTAGAGATTGATATCTATGTTTGACATATTAAGGATAGGTAAACTATCCAAGTGGGGAACTGTGGTAAATTCCCAAACATAGATCTCATGATTAACTAATGTGTAGAAATACTTGGCCCTCAAACAATAATTCATAGTGTGTGTGTGTGTGTGTTTACATAGACTGATTGCCATTGTGGGCACACCGAGGTCGATTTACATATGGAGTGAGTGGTCAAATGATTCTATTTACGACAGGAACCCAAGGGCCAGCTGCCATGCCCTTGGAAGAGTTTAAGACAATGGGCTCTGTAAGATCGGAACAAAAGACCAAAAGGTCACGTAAACATGTTATCTCACTAGGAGTCTCCTGACACACAGACACACACACACACACACAGACACACATAGACACACACACACACAGACACACATAGACACACATACACACACACACACACACACACAGACACACACACAAAATATAATTAAAAGTGTTTACATTGTGGTAATAATTATGAAGTCATACTAAAACTGTATTATTGTAATTTGTACAAGTAATGTGTTTAAGTATGATTATCTGTGTTTATGTAATCAATATATCTTGAGGTTCATCAAAGTATTCAAGTAATGTGTTTAAGTAAAAATACAGGGAAAATATTCTCTGGGCAAAAACAAAGTGAAGAGGGTTGGCCTTAAGCCAAACCCCTAATTTCAAATGTAAGCTTAGCCGGCCTGGCATTGGAGGAAAGAATGTGGTGATGTCATCACTCCGAGACACTGGGCCTTGGGGATATAATGGGGTGTGATGGGGGGAAGAAGGACTCTGAACAACCCAACCGACAGGACAAGACGTCTCTACCATCTCATCCACAAGTGTTAGGGATTGTTAGCAGAGGGCCCAGGCGCAAACAGATAACGAGGGAGAGGTAGAGGTAGATTGTCCAAAAGTGAGCACTGCTCCTTTAATTAGAACACTTCGAGCCAGGGGTGAAGTGTAACAGAAAATATATCCAAGGCAGTAGCAAAAACAAAAACAAGGAATAGCTCAGCTAAGGCTGGCAGAGGGCAAAATACAAAATAAAGAATGATCTCATAAAGAGAGAAGTCCAAAAACAAAACACTAAATGACACAGGGTAACTTACTAAGAAGACAGGAGCTCAGCACATGACAGGGACGAGGATAACAAAACATGGAACAGAAACAATGAACCGACAAGTACGAGTAGGGAACAACACTAGATATAGGGGAAACAATTAACACTAGAGAGACAGCAGGGCAATTAGCAAAACGAGACACACATGAGGGAAGGGCAGACTAACAGGGCTAAGGAAAACAACCAGACCAAACACAATGGGGAATATAAACAGGGAAGCACAAGAACTAACTACACAAGAAGACTGAACACTAGACAGAGTAACCAAACATACAAGGAACAAATAAATAATTACAAAGGGAATGAGACTAAAGACAGAACACAGTTAAACAACACAGGAGACAATAAAAATGCCAGGAGAATAAGAATGTCCAAAGGTGGGGGCTGCTGAGGAGAGTAGACAGGGAAAAGGGGTTCAGGGACTGGCAAATCCTCACAGTACCCCCCCCTCCACAGACGGCTCCCAGACGTCAAAAGGGACCGTCCGGGAACGGGCAGGACAGGGGGCCGGGAGAACACAGGGAGAGTCCGGGGGGAAAAAAAGTCAGGACGGACAAGGCCGGGACGAGCGACACCGGGGCAGGGGAGCGGCGACAGGAACCCAGGAGGGGCACAGGAGAAACGGGGCAGAGGAACGGGGCCGGAGAGGGGAGAACGGGGCACGGGATCAGGAGGACCGGAGGAGGGGACAGAGGCCAGGAGAGGGGGGCTAGAGATGGGAACAGGGACAGGGAAACGGTGAGGGGGTAGAGGGGAACTGGTAGCAGGGACAGAGGACCGACGAGGGGGTCGAGGGGAACTGAAGCAAAGGGGCGAGGGTGATAGGCCCGGAGCAGGACCCCGGACAGGGGACCCACCAGACGCCGGACTTGGGGCCGGACGCAGAACCCCGGACGGGGTTCCCTGCAGCCGAAGACCACGGCGCAGAACACGGCGTATACCACGGCGTAGACCACGGCGTAGACCACGGCGTCGGACCGGACCAGAAGAGGAGTCGGGACCAGACGAAGAGCCGGGACCAGACGACGAACCGGGACCAGATGAGACGGGACCAGATGAGACGGGACCAGATGAGGAGACGGGACCAGACGACGAACCGGGACCAGATGAGACGGGACCAGATGAGACGGGACCAGATGAAGAGCCGGGACCAGACGAAGAGCCGGGACCAGACGACGAACCGGGACCAGATGAGACGGGACCAGATGAGACGGGACCAGATGAGGAGACGGGACCAGACGAAGAGCCGGGACCAGACGAAGAGCCGGGACCAGACGACGAACCGGGACCAGATGAGACGGGACCAGATGAGACGGGACCAGATGAGGAGACGGGACCAGACGAAGAGCCGGGACCAGACGACGAACCGGGACCAGATGAGACGGGACCAGATGAGGAGACGGGACCAGACGAGGAGACGGGACCAGGAGACCTCCCGGGGACAGGAGCACGACCCGGACTAGACGTCAGGGTCTTCCCGGGAGCCGGAGGAACAGGGGCAGCTAGAGCTGCTCTAGCAGGGGCTAAACTGGCAGTAGAGACTGAGTTAGCTACCTGGGTAAAGCTAGCTGCTAGGGCTACACTAGCGGGGGCTAGGCTGGCAGTAGCGGCTGGGTTAGCTGCCCTGGCAGTGCTAGCTGCAGGGCCTGTACAAGCTGCGGAGGGTGCACTAGCCGAGAGGGTTCGAGTGCTAGCTGTAGGTGCTACACTAGCCGGCGAGGCTAAGGCGCTAGCAGCAGGGGCTCTAGCGGACGCGACTGAGATGCTAGCAGCAGGGGCTCTAGCAGACGAGGCTGAGGAGCTAGCAGCAGAGGCTACATTAGCATTCCGGAGTAAGCTAGCAGGGGCTGAGCTAGCAGTGGGGGCTGTGCGAGTAGCCTGGGCTGAACTAGCTGACGGGGCTACTCTAGCAGCTGAGACCATGCTAGTCTTCTTAGCCTTGCTAGCCTTCTGAGACCTGCTAGCTGTCCGTGCTACGCTAGCAGACGGGGCTAAAGTGTTAGTCGGAGTAACATGGGTATAACCCATCCTGATAACTGAAGGGGCAGTTCTAGCAGGATAGTAAACACTGGCTGGAGGGCCAGACCAAGGAACTGAGACCAGAGAAACAGGGGCCATAGGGAACGAGCTAGCTGACGGGGCAGTCCTAGCTGTTGAGGCCTTGTTAGCTGCAGAGGCTAAGCTACCAGACGGGGCTGTACTAGCTGTTGAGGCCTGGTTAGCTGCAGAGGCTAAGCTATCAGACGGGGCTGTACTAGCTGTTGAGGCCTGGTTAGCTGCATGGGCTAAGCTATCAGACAGGGCTGTGGTGCTAGCAGTAGCTATGCTAACAACTGGGGCCATGCTGGCAGTAGGTGCTAACGGGGTAGCTGTCGAAGCTACAAGGGCTAGTCTAACCACAGGGGCAGGGTTAGCTATCGGGCTAGTGCTAGCTTTCCTAGACTTTCTAGCTCTCCGTGACTTGGTAGCAGTAGAGACTAACGGGGTAGCCTTCGAAGCTACAAGGACTAGGCTAGACACAGGGGCAGGGTTAGCTATCGGACTTGTGCCAGCTGCCTGAGCAGTGAGAGATGTGGGGCCTAAGCTAACTGCTACAGGGGTAGTGTTAGCTATCGGGCTAGTGCTAGCTGCGTGAGCAGTGAGAGATGTGGGGCCTAAGCTAACTGCTACAGGGGTAGTGTTAGCTATCGGGCTAGTGCTAGCTGCCTGAGCAGAGTTCACAGGGCTGGGGTTAGCAGCACTAGCTGAGGGCGCTAGGCTATCGGTTGAGCTAACAACCTGAGCAACGTTAACAGGGCTGGGGTTAGCAGCACTAGCTGGGGATGCTAGGCTAACGGCTGAGCTAACAACCAGAGCAACGTAAACAGGGCTGGGGTTAGCAGCATTAGCTGGGGACGCTAGGCTAGCAGTAGGTACCCTAGCAGGTGACTGAGGTGAGGCTATGCTGGTGGTAGAGGCCTTACCAGCAGTAGGGGCTTGACCGGAGGCTGGAGGCTGGAATAGGCACTTGATCCAGTGTCTGCCATACTCCTCCATCTGTGGGGCCAGCTCAGGGTGCCATTCCCTGAGTGAATAGAGCAGACGCAAAACCTCCTTCCTCTCCTCCAAGGAGGAGGAAGGAATATCCCCCAGTCTGAACGCCTCCAAGGCGCTCAAAGCCTCCCTCGTTCTGTTCGCTGGGTCCAGACATGGTCGGTTCATTCTGTTAGGGATTGTTAGCAGAGGGCCCAGGCGCAAACAGATAACGAGGGAGAGGTAGAGGTAGATTGTCCAAAAGTGAGCACTGCTCCTTTAATTAGAACACTTCGAGCCAGGGGTGAAGTGTAACAGAAAATATATCCAAGGCAGTAGCAAAAACAAAAACAAGGAATAGCTCAGCTAAGGCTGGCAGAGGGCAAAATACAAAATAAAGAATGATCTCATAAAGAGAGAAGTCCAAAAACAAAACACTAAATGACACAGGGTAACTTACTAAGAAGACAGGAGCTCAGCACATGACAGGGACGAGGATAACAAAACATGGAACAGAAACAATGAACCGACAAGTACGAGTAGGGAACAACACTAGATATAGGGGAAACAATTAACACTAGAGAGACAGCAGGGCAATTAGCAAAACGAGACACACATGAGGGAAGGGCAGACTAACAGGGCTAAGGAAAACAACCAGACCAAACACAATGGGGAATATAAACAGGGAAGCACAAGAACTAACTACACAAGAAGACAGAACACTAGACAGAGTAACCAAACATACAAGGAACAAATAAATAATTACAAAGGGAATGAGACTAAAGACAGAACACAGTTAAACAACACAGGAGACAATAAAAATGCCAGGAGAATAAGAATGTCCAAAGGTGGGGGCTGCTGAGGAGAGTAGACAGGGAAAAGGGGTTCAGGGACTGGCAAATCCTCACAACAAGGAAGCAGGAGCAGAACACAAAGGAACTTTTTGGAGGGAAAACCAACTGCTTTGTTATCAGCACAGAACAAAGACTTTCAACAACTAATCAACTAGCATTCTCTTTACTGTAATATTAGTCTGGTATAAGGGATCAGTGGCATAGTACTTGAGTACCCTTATATCATTGCAGAATCCATTTCTTTACTTGTAATTTGTATACATTCTTAACTTTGATTAAACAGCTGATATACTACCTTTTCCTCCTAATTCCTTCTGCCTGCACCGCTCAGTTTGAACAGAAGTAATTCCCAGAGCTTAAGAGATATAGACTTCCGGTTTAGCTGCAATATGTAGCGCACGCAATTGGTTACAGCTCCGCTCCCGTTATCGTTAATTTCGTTTAAAAACCTTATTTGGACAATACCAAAAGAGATTAGACCACATCGTATGTATTGATAAGACCTTCTACTAACTATATCAAAAGACAACATGGTTAGGGATAAGGAAAGGACGGGAAAGAAACAAGAAACGGCAAATCTAACGGCGCCGATTGAAACTCGATCAAAGAAAATGACAGGCGACGCTGTGGCAGATCCGTTGGTGAGCCCCGACGCGGGGAATATAGAGGAGAATACACAGGGACCAAAGACAACTGGCCCCGAGAGGGAGACAATAGATGACAACATAACAGGAACATCAGAAAAAAATACCGTGAAGGAAAAAGCAGGCGATTTTGAGAAGATAATAGCAAAAACATCCATCGGATCCCTCACTGCTCCAACAACATCAACTGACACAAGCAGTTCAATTACACAACCCGACTTCAACTCCCTGACTATCCTGATAAAAGAACAGATGGTCGCTTTCAAAGCACACGTAAAAGAACAGATGGTCGCTTTCAAAGCACACGTTGAACACATCGATACTAAATTCGAAGAGGTTATGAGAGCGGGCGCTTTACAGTCCATGCGAATCACGACAGTGGAGAATACGGTGACAGAAATCACAAAGGCAGTCAAGGCGAACGAAGGTGGCATGACAGAGATGGGAAAAGAGATGGAAAGAGTGAAAGAAGAATATCGGAGGGAAATACAAGGGCTTAAAAACGAAGCGACGGAGAGGCTACTAGAAACCCAACGCTACCACAGGCGGAATAACATCCGCATTGTAGGGCTTGAAGAAGCAGTAAACTGCGAAGATCCCAACTTTCCAACAGTGTTATCAACGATTTTGAGTAACATCGATCCAAACAAAGTGCCAGAAGTGGACCAAGTGTACAGAATCGGTTCTCGGGGGCAAAGAATCAACGGGCCAAGAGTCATCATTGTCACCCTGCGGAAGACTACAACAAGGGATGACATCATCAAATTTGCTCGCAACCAACGTGGGAATCTGAATTATGGTGGTAAACCAATATTTATCTACGAAGATTTGAGCAAAGATGCCATCATCCGACGTCTACCATACAAAGAGGTGATGCAAAAGCTGTTCAAAGCCGATTACAAGCCAAGGCTATCATACCCAGCGCTGTTATCATTCTTGGGCAGTGACGTCGCAGGTCAGATATACACACACCTATTGAAGCTGAAGATTTTCTGATTCGAAATGGAGCAAATAACCCAAGGCAGGGCGAAAATGCCGGAAACATATAAGCCTCTTTCTCATTGTATACCAGTGTTAGAATGACTTTATTGTGTTCATCAAGGTAGCAGACGATATGCAAGCCGTCTATAACAAGTATTGTGTATAATAAGATTCATAATACATTATAATTTCAGACTCTGGTCTCTGAGGAGACAAATACATATCATTGCAAAAAGATCTATCTGGAATATTCTGGGTTTATCGCTCAAATGCCCTGGGTCTCTTAGATCATTCTGGAACATAAAATAGTCTAGGCACTAGTATACTCTACAACCTTCTAGAATATAAGGCACCATGACAACGAAGCCTACAACTCTAACAATAAACATCCGGTGTGTATACACATAGCAGATAATAAATTAAATTAAGTTCTATCCGTCTTTAATAATATTTTAAAAATTAACCACACTTAAACGTATGAACACTACAAGGTTATTCTAACAATTTAAGTAATCACTCCTTTGAAGGCACATTGAAGCTCTAAAAGGCGCTGCTTTTCTATCTTATCTAATCTGTTAATTCGATACTAGTGGCTTCTCCACGTTGATAATTATTCTATCTCTCATTCCTTATCTATATCTTTCCATTGATTTTTATTTTATTTAATTTTTTCTTCTCATTACTCTATATTTTTTAAAATATATTTTAACTTACATTGTTCTTTTCCAATGTTCTTCACATTAAGGTGTCAATATTGCTCTACAATCTTTTCCTTTTTTCCTTTTTTCCACACGTTAGTAGAGGGTTCAAATGAATATGTCGATAAAAGTTTATTCTCTTTTTTTATTGTTTATTTTATTTTTTCTGTCATTTATCACAACACTTCATTACAGTAAGGGAAGGTGCAAGACCAAAAGCGACATTCTATTGCAATAGAATGGAAATGTTAGATCCTATGGCAATTTGCATAGGTAGATTAAGATTACAATGCTCAATTTGGGCAATCCGGTGGACTATGGGAGAAAGTCAATCGCGGAGGATGTGTTCTTGGAACACAGGCCTGTACGACTTTCTGGGTGAGGGGAAATTAGGGGATTTTTATTTGTATATATATATATGTTTTTAAGCTCAGCTCTCAACGGGACCTCATTAATTGGATGTACATCTATTGTAGCTTCACACTCCAGAAACATTACCAAAAACTACACAAAAACATGCATAGATTATGGCTAGTTTGAATATAATGGTATGGAACACCGGTGGGATAAACAAACAACACAAACGCAAAAGCGTGCTCACACTGATGAAAAAAGAACATGTGGACGTGGCTCTATTAAGCGAAACGCACATTTTAGAGGAAGACATAAATACGTTAGCGGATAACATATACCATAATATTAGTCACTCTTCTTTTGTTACGAGAACTAGAGGGGTAGCCATAGTCGTCAGACGCAAATTAAATATCGAATTGAAAGGGGTATGGTCGGATGCTGAGGGGCGCATAACTATAGCTAGGATTATACACAATAACAGGAAAATTGCATTAGCAGCGGTATATGCCCCAAATTTGTACGAAGTGGGTTTCTTCACTTCACTAACCGGAGAAATGTTAAACCATCCCGAATACTCATATATAATAGGTGCGGATTTTAATGCCATTTGGAACCCAAGGATGGACAAAACTTACCTTACCTTTTCCAGCGAACAAAAAAATTCATCTAAAGCATTAAAAGATTGGTCGAAATCAACAGGGGTAACTGATTTATGGCGTTCACTTAACCCCATGACCCGCAAGTACTCCTGTCGTTCGTCGAGACACAACACACTATCCAGAATTGATTACGTCTTTGCATCCCCGAGAATATTTGATAAATATGAAGTGGAAATGACACCCAATGCGCTATCAGATCACTGCTACTTAATCCTGAAAGCAACATTTGGTACACTATCTTCCCGGGCCCCAAGATGGCGTTTTAATTCTATGCTGCTTAACAACAATGAATTCATTACACAAATTAAAGAAACTCTCACAATATTCCTACGGGATAATGCTAACTCGGTGCAAGATCCCAGAATATTATGGATGTCGGTAAAGACTATGATTAAGGATTTCTCGGATAGATTTTCCTCCATATTGCGCAAAAATCAAAACACAAAACTATCTGAAATGGAAACGCTTTACTCAACGCTTTTTAATTCTTTAAAATACAACAACTCTACTAGACTAGAAAACCAAGTAAACATTCTAAAGACAGAGATCAAAGCAATATACAGACAAAAATCAGAATTGCAAATACGCAGCACAAGACAACAGCAGTACTTCCAAGGCTCTAAACCTAGTCACCAATTAGCCATGCGACTAAGAATTAATGCAAAATTTGCAGATATAACTGCCATTAGGAAACAACAAGCTCTAGTAACAGAACCCAAAATAATAAACGATACATTCAAAGAATTCTACTCCGATTTATATAATTCAGAAACGACCTTTGATCAAGACAAATTAGACACATATCTTAATCAAATTACTCTCCCTAAACTTACGGAGGAAGACGCTAAACAGTTAGAAGTACCGATCACATTAGAAGAACTCAAGGAGGCCATATCCGGAATGAAAAACGGCAAGGCTCCGGGAATTGACGGTATCCCATCAGAAATGTACATTTCTTGCTGGGACATATTTGGACCCTTATTACTAAATATGATCTTATACTCAGTCAAAGAGGGAAGCTTCCATAAACACCAAAATACCGCACTCATTTCAGTTCTTCACAAAAAAGACAAAGACCCCACTGAGTGCGGTAGTTACCGTCCTTTAAGCCTCCTCGGAACCGATGTCAAACTGTACTCTAAGATATTAGCCATCAGATTGCAAAAGCATATGACGTCTTTAGTTCATCCGGACCAAACAGGCTTCATAAAAGGTCGCCTGATCAATGATAACATAAGGCGAATACTGCACGTACTAGATGCTGACAAAGAGGACACCACACCTAAGGCGATACTATCCCTGGATGCTATGAAAGCATTTGACAGGTTAGAATGGTCGTTTCTATGGGCAGTATTAGAAAGGATGGGGTTAGGAAAAGGATTCATTGATATGATTAAAGTACTATACAAGGACCCATCGGCCAGGATTACAACAGGCACATTCATCTCCGATATCTTTCCGGTATCACGCTCAGCCAGACAGGGTTGCCCTCTTAGTCCCGGACTATTCGATCTATCATTAGAACCTTTAGCACAATTTATAAGACAATCCCAACACATAGAACCAATAGTAATCAAGGGCACACATCTTAAAATTAGTTTATATGCGGACGACGTAATATTGTTCATGCAAAACCCCAACAACACTTTGCCGCATATACTCAAGTTGATAGAAAACTTTGGTGATTTATCGGGATTTAAAATAAATTGGCCTAAGTCGGCGTTTCTTCCTCTTAACACCAGTGCAAAAAAAGACACAACCCTCCCAGGTGCGATACCCATGGTCAAACATTTCAGATGCTTGGGTGTGGAAATATTTCCCACCATAAGACAAACGGTGAAGCACAATTACACATAAATACAGAACAAAATCAAAGACGACCTGGACAGGTGGGCAAAACTTAAAAACTCAGTACAGGCAAGGGTATCAATAGTTAAGATGGATGTATTACCAAGAATCAATTTCTTCAGCTCAATGCTTCCGTTACCTCCTCCAGAGGGCTACTGGAAAAGATTACAAACCTCCACATACAAATTTATTTGGAATAACAAACCACCTCGCATAAAAAGATCCACCGCACAGAGAAATAAAGCAGACGGTGGCATGGCAGTCCCATATTTTTTACAATATTTTAAGGCCTTCACTTTAAGACCAGTGAAGATATGGTTTGACCCCCAGGCTTTGGTATCTTGGAGAGAATTAGAAGAAAACATGGTAGCCCCACAGAGACTGGAAGACATAGCACACACTAAACTTTCAATCAAGCATTGTGAGCGAGAATTTGGCCCAATAATTACCCATGCAATCAGAACATGGCGGGAAACACAAAAGAAATATCCTAACCCTCAAGAATGGCATAATCACACTCCCATATTCAATAACAATGCACTCTTAATGGGAAAACGACCTATAAGATTCCCTATATGGGAAGAGAAAGGCATACACTCATTAGGGGATATTTTTAATAACAAGGGCCTCTGTAGTTATGTCGAAATATGCATAAAGTTTAACCTCACCGAGTCCACATGGCTTTTTTACATACAGTTACGACTTTGTATGAGATCTCACGGTGTTCCATTACTCGTACCAATTGAACACCACAGATACCACAAATTTTTCTATGAAAGAGATACATTGGGAGGTTTTGTATCAAGTTTTTATTATCAATTACTAACGTCCTCGTATGAAACCCTTCAAATAGACACTGTCTGGAGGAGGGATATACCAGACCTGGAATATGACTTTGATTGGCAAGGAGCCTGGGCAAATGTCCGACTTACATCAAGGAACCCGGATCATCAACAAATCAATCTGAACTATATTCACAGGACATACTTGACTCCTATAAGGCTGTGCAAAATGGGGCTTATACAAGACTCCAAATGCTCCCAATGTACAAATGGGGACGAAGGAACATTTATGCACATGTATTGGGACTGCCCACCAGTTAAGGCATTCTGGAAAGATGTGTCCCAACAATTATCAACACTCGTATTTTGGAATATACCTGTACACCCCGCGGTATTACTATTGAATGATGTTTTTGAGTTTGCAGTGAATCCACAACTAAAAAGATTGGTTTTATCGGGTATCACAGTAGCTAAAAAACTGATCGCATCACGTTGGTTTCAACCGGAAAAAATGTGCCGAAAAGTGTGGTTTCTTACATATCTTGATGTGATATATCAAGAAATATCTACAGCAAGAATTCTGGGGCTAAATGAATCCAAAATGTCAATGTGGTTAGAAGTGGTGGAGAGAATAAAAGCTAGCTTATAATGGTGGTGTCTGGTTAGGAGTGAGGGATAATGGAGGTACTATCCAAGAGGGGGTCTGGGAGGGGGGGGTTTGAGCTGGAGCATATGTGTGTAGGGTTTTAGAAAATAGGTATTAGGGGTATATTATATACTAACATTTATATAATTGTAATTTCGCTGGATATACACTGTATACGGCTAAAATGTTATTATAGACTATTTTTGTTTTATCCCGTTTCTGTACTTGCATATATTATAACCACCTTTACTGAAAGTTTCATTATGCATTGTGTGTTGAGTACTGACTTTTAATAATTTTTTGTTTTGCAATAATAAAAAAAATATAAAAAAAAAAAAAATAGATATAGACACAACGCAGAGGGAACAGAGTACTAACGCAACCCGGTTCTGAGCAGAGCAGAACCGAAATAGCTTGGGAAATCCACTTCATAATAATAAAAAAAAAAAAAACGTTCTATAGTATTAGTAAAGGTAGACTACATTAACCAGTCTTGAATTTTTTGTATACTGTATTTTATGATTATATGGCAAATTTAAGCTAGCAGCCTTGTGGCCATGCTTAGATGACTATACTCATGGCTTCAATTATGACGGCATGACAATAAACTGGTACAGAAACTAATTGGGTGTAGAAGAAAGGGTTAGGGACTTACTTTACAGTCACTAACGCACACAACTGAAGAAGTGAGACAATATAACAAATGTCCCTCTTTTCAGCTGGCATACTTTTATGCCCGTCTCCTTCAACTGACGGAGTAATGTGCGTTGTGCCTCCTCTGTGGCATGATTTGTGGCTTATCAGTCTTTACGCCTGACCCTTTTGTAGAGCGTGTCATATTCTGCAGCTTGGAAAGAAAATTAAGGCAACAATGGAGAAGTCAAGTGAGAAATTGTCTGGAAAAGAAGAGTGTGCAGTGCTCTGCCCCTATTTCCATTTACTGTCATACAACAAGAAAGGAATGCTAAGTCCAGTTAGCGTTAACGTTTTTGTCATTCGTGATCTCAAGAAGGTGCTGAATGAGCTCAGTGGCAATGTTTCATGTCTGGTCATTTTAGCATGGTGTTATTCACCGTCAATGATGAAAAAAAAATATTGTATATTCTCCTTTGGTTCATCAATTTACTCAAGCCTAGTAACAGACACAATATTTCTGACAGTGGGAATACATTCACTGAGATCCATATATGTCCATAGATACCAAGAACATGCACATGGACCTTGTAGAAGTGGAGAAATCTTCCATTTACTGAATTTTCTGAAAATAGGGCTATGGCTTAAGAGGTTAAAGGAAACGATATTTTAAAACCCCATTTTCCGTCATGTAGGGTCTAAATGAATACTAGAGAAAACAATGTTTGTTATTGGTTGAGTATTGAGAGAGATCACTTCTGCCGGCAGCCGCAATCACACGGGGTAAACCTGTACGTCAAAGTATGTCCACTAAAATAGTTTTTTTTGCCACTGACAGGCCTCAGACTCTTAATAACTGTTCTAATATGTGTGGTTCTTCCATTTCTTTCACTACAATCTAGCTCCAGCAGAATCCTGGCTCTGAAACCCAGCGAGGCGTGAGTGGTCGCCAGAGAGGGACACAGTGAGAAGAGGTGAGGAGTACAGCGGAGACTTGAGTTGGTGAGGAAGATCGTTGGGAGTCCAAAGCATTGCATTCATACATATCCAACATATCCAAATTGTACCATCATCATCATCATCATCAAACCTTTATTTGAATAGGCAGGTTAATTAAGAACAAGTTCTTATTTTCAATAACGGCCTATTTGGGGGTAAAAAGCCCCCTAGGGGAAAGGGGATGGGGGATAAAATCAAATAAATAAAAATAAAACACAAAGGAACATTATTAAAAAGGCAGGACATACATACAGAGCAACAACTGAACTGAACAACAACTGGCGCACATCAGAACAATAGTGGCAGCAAGGTGTTAGCACATGGAGAAACATCTACATGAGTGCTCTAGGGAGTTTGTTAAAGTTTCCTTAAACAATCGAATTGAAATAAACGTTTCCATATTTAAGGTTTTTTGTAGTGTGTTCCAGCTATCAGCTGCTGCGTACTGAAAGGAGGAACGGCCTTGTGAGGAGTTGGCATGGGGGGGCGTTTACCAGGATATGTGTGGCTGACCGGGTGTGATCATTTGGGAGTGGACGAGGGTGGACTAGGCGAGTAAGGTAAGGGGGATTACGGCCTAGAAGTGTTTTATATACAAAGGCCAGCCAGTGGATGTTGCGTCTAATCTCCAGGGAGGGCCAGTTTACTAGGGAGTATAGCTCCCAGTGGTGGGTCCTGTAGGGGGCATTGGTAGCGAAGCGAATGGCGGAGTGATATAGGATATCTAAGCGCTCTTGATCACCAAGTGCCAAGTACCAAGAACATGTTGAGCCACACACACAGCTTTCATAGACTACCTTTGCTGGATTAGGGACACGCTGAAAGTGTAGCTAGTTGTGCTACAAATGAGTGAAAACACTGCGCTTTGGAGACCATCAGGTCTGTATAGCTTATTTTAACCCTGATGACTACTGCCAGTCCAATAGAATAAATCCTATACCAAAGCACCTTTTCCTAAAGACAAATGCTGTTCCAAGAGTGGAGAGACCTGTTGCAGACAGAGTGGAGATAATGTTATTAGCTAGCGTTATTGTGTTGACCTGGCAGTTGACCATCAGTACACACAAGAGCTTGGCAAGATAACGGCAACAACTCAATCACTCACAGTAGTGTGTACAAAATATCAACTGAGTCATGACTGATTATAAAATATCTATATAGGTTTATTTCCCCTTCACGACTTTTGTAAACATCAGAAATCATGCAAATAGTTGAATGGATAAACAGAGACGGAATAAGCGTAAACAGGTCTATCTCTGTAGGGATCTTTTACAGAATGTTGTCAGACACTTATTATAACAGTCTGACCCTGTCTGTGGCAAATCACACTTTCAGTGGACGTACTTCGACGTGCACGTTTGCCCCGTCATGTGAGACGTACTTCGACGTGCACGTTTGCCCCGTGTGAGACGTACTTCGACGTGCACGTTTGCCCTGTGTGAGACGTACTTCGACGTGCACGTTTGCCCTGTGTGATTACATTGCAGCCTGTTTCATGGCTGCCGGCTGAAGCGATCTCCCTCATTACTGGACCAATTACAGACCCACAGGATGGCAAAATACAGGTCCAGAAAATACAAGAATGCAGTATGCACAAGTGACTAACGTTAACTGAAATGAGGATGCCTCACTTGACAGAGACCTCTCAGTTTGCCCAGGCGAGTTGGCAGTGCAGCTGTCACTCAGTTTGTGTGGGGAATGGCTTATTATTGATCAGTGGACAAGACAAGCTAAAGTACGTAATATTCCCCAGCATCGTTTAACATGCTATTTGGGAGCGCATTACAGATTTAGTTTTGTCTATGATAGAGATGGATTAAACAGCGCCTCGAGACATATGCAAGCATCAATACATTTAAAAGAATGGCCCAGAAGGAATCGCAAAAAAAAATACTTCTTCCGACATACCCCCTTATTATGAGAGCCACCTAGAACTAACCAATCATTGATCATAAATAAGTATGTGTTCCTTATGCGTTCAGTAAATACATTGAGCATCGCCCGGTGGAAACGCGGGCCGGTTCACTATAGACGGCACCGAGGCCCCCAGAGTCCCGAACAGAACCGCAGTCGTTCTTCAATGTCATCTTTACCATCTTTTCACAAGTCATGCTCCACGGGGCAGCTCTTCTTCAGGTGGCATCACACCAGGCACGTGCACACATAGAGCTCAAGGGGTGCTTGAGCACCTGCCTTTTTGAGCCTCATAAAAAAAGTGCCCTTTTTGAATTTTTTTTATATTTTTTATATATTTTTTTTATTTAAATGTTTACCGTTACGCATATAGACTGCCCTTCCAACAGAAAAATTTCAGGATAGAATAAAAATATTAGGTAAAGAGAGAGAGATGCCCCATATTCCATTGCAGTTAGCCTCCTCAGCGTGTCTCTCCGCGGACCTATATATTTTATGCATAGCGTGGGTGGTGATGATGATGATGATAGAAACTAGGGATGTCCCGATCCGATCACGTGATTTTACGAAGATCGGGATCAGCAAAAAATAAATAAAAAAATCTGGAATTTTTTTATATGTTTTTTTTAAACTTTTTTTTTTTATTCAACAAACATGACCATGTTCACGTCTTAAACTCATACTGAGGCCTTAGTTTTGGTTTTAAATTGCATATCATCATTCATTTATTTATTGTCACACAGAGCAGAATAATTTTGCCAAAACAAACCAATAGTATCCAGCTGCAGAACGGCAGACCAGCCACACTCACCCTGAATGTTGACGTTATCCAGGTGAAAAGTTAACTTCATTCAAGCGAGGCATTGCAATCCTTGACATAAATCATTTGATGTATAATTAAATCAAAGGAAATGCGTTTGGGTCTGAGAGTGTGGCTGGTCTGCCGTTCTGCAGCTGGATACTATTGGTTTGTTTTGGCAAAATTCTTCTGCTCTGTGTGACAATAAATAAATTAATGATGATATGCAATTTAAAACCAAAACTAAGGCCTCAGTATGAGTTTAAGACGTGAACATGGTCATGTTTGTTGAATAAAAAATAAAAATAATAATATATATATATATATATATATATATATATATATATATATATATATATATATATTTGATCGTATCGGGAAATATCGCTAACCGCTGTGGCGCATACAGTTGAATGCTGGTATTACACTCATTGAGGGACACGAAGAAGTCAAATCCGATGGGATTTGGGAATCTCCAATACAAATCGGGATTGGAATTAAAAATTACATTTATATTAAACAATACAGAATATAGGGTACTTCTTGGGGTCTGTAGGGTAAGCACTTATTCCCTCCCCCCTGAACATTTATGGAGATGTATGGGCCTTTTAAGTCAGTGATAAAAGTGTCTTTCAAGGATAAGTGAGCTCCTGCACTGATTATTATAGTTCAATATTCAATATTTGATCACCAAAAACCCCCAAAAAACATAAAAAGGGGGCCCCCCCCATCTGAAAAGGACCCTTAAAAAACAGGGTTGTTTTAACGCGCGCTCGGTTAAAACACACACAGGTTTGATTGATTGATTGATTGAAAACTTTATTAACAGATTGCAGAATGGGTACAATACAGTACAGCTCAATACACACAATTGTTAAGGGGATGCAGACCAGAGAAAGACTTTTATCTTGTTTACATCAGGGTCCCTCATTTTCAATTCATCAGGACATATATGACATACATGACATACAGATAGACAGTACTGCTACATCTATACATTTATGACATACCAGATTTGCAAATACAGTACTGTTTGTGATACAAAAAGAGTCAAGAAAAGGGAGTATATACATTTGACGTAGAAACTGTACATTGGAGGAGGTTGGGTGGGGTTGTGTGGGGGGGGGTTGGGTACATTGGGATATTGACAACCATTCTGGGTAATTTACATTAGAGGTGGTTGGGGGGGGTGGGGGGAGAAACACTGTATAAACAAGCAAAACTGTACATTGGGGGGGGGGGGGGGGGGGCACACTGTACAAACAAGCAAAATTGTACATTGGAATATTGACAAAACCATACTAGGTAAATTACTGTACATTGGAGGGGGTTGGGTTAGGACATTTACAGGGGCCAGTTTCGAATTGCAGTCTCCCGTAGGTGTCCCTTGAGAGTGGTTTTGAAAGTGGGTAGTGATTCACATTCCTTTACAGTTTTAGGTAGGGCGTTCCACATTGATGTGGCATAATTGCGAAACGTGTTTAGTCCCTTGTTTGAGCCGAATCTGGGTTTAACATGATTTGTGGAGCTCCCTCTGGTGTTGTGATCGTGGTATTCACTGACCTTTGGGAAGTATTTTGACATGTACATGGGTACCTTGGTCGTGTAGTGTATCTTGTAGACCAGGCCCATTGCAAGTTGCTGTACTCTGTCGTCTACTCTAAGCCATCCTAGGTTGTCAAAGTGGGTAGGTATAGTGCCCTTTTCAGCCTTTGAGCACCTGCCCCTCTAAAGTCCTGTGCACATCCCTGCAATCAACTGTTGTTTACAGTTCTCATATCTAACTCTAGTTCTCCACATATTTATTGTCTCATTGTGTGAAATATCATATAAGATTTGCTCCAATCATGATTATTTTATTTGTATTCAATTACTCATTCATGAAAACTTAGGTACAGGCACCAACATCACCATTCTAGGTTTAATAGAATGAAAGTTATGAAGCGTAATTCGAAATAAATACAGAAATTGCAGCCATCTTTGATTTTTGCCATACCAGAATATTCAAAACATCAATATTTGAACTCCAGTTGATTTCTCACACAGTATTAACTTAAAATAGCAATACAATATTATATATTACACAGCAATTGTGTGAACATTAAGACGTTTTTATAAAGAATTCATGATTTCGATTGTGGCCATTTTGGATACGTGTCTGGTTCCTTGACACTCAAGCCAAAATTGTTCTATAGATCCTTATCTTCAAATTAGAAGTGGAAACGAAACTTTCGCATATACATTTTAAATGACTGAGTGTCCAGGCACCCCACTATCAGAAAAGTGTGTGGTTTTCTGGTCAGCAGGAGATGTGCATCTCTGGCAGCTTATGGTCAGTGGCATTGTTCGTCTAATAGTGTTGAACTTGAGTGTTACACCCTGAGTGCATTGTAAAATAGACATATTAGCATGGTAGGTAGTAGTATACGGATAGTAACATAGTACATAGTAGTAAGGTACTAGTAAAAGACAGTTATCTATATATATATTATATTGTAGAAATCATCGGAATAGAGAAACGCACAATTTCAGTTTACAACACAAAGCCATGTGTCATTTATTTCGCAGTAGCACAAGTGACAGCTGTCAGAACTATGCCGGGCTAGCTTCTGACAGCTCGTAGTAATCAAACATTTATCAATGAAACCCCACACAGGGCGTCTCCTCTCAGCCCAACCCAAAACCAACCTCCTTAAAGTGACAGTGCCCGATCAACACATCAAAACAATACCATGGAGAATTATGTCTCTATAGAACCCACTACAATATAAATATTATATTTATTAAGAAGGTTATTTATTTATTTGCATCTCAGATATTGATTGAAGAGGTGTGTTTCTATATGGGTGACATGTCCCCATACACAGGGCATACATTTACATTTTTACATTTAGTCATTTAGCTGACGCTTTTATCCAAAGCGACTTACAAGTTCTGTGCGACAAGACAGCAAGAAGGGTATAACTCTATCAGCTGAGTAACAATGTTCATCAAAGTGTTGCGTGTTACAGTGTAGGTTAGTTTATTAGGACAAGTGCATGACATTAAGGTTAGTCGGGGTTAGATTTTTTTTTTTTTTTTTTTTTTATCATTTCAGATAATGGTTGAAGAAGTGTCTTTAGTCGACGGCGAAAGATTGGACGGGATTCGGCTGTCCTAACTGGGATGAGTAGTTCATTCCACCATTGTGGGGCAAGGACTGAGAATAGGCGGCTTCTCTTTGATGACCCTCCGGGAGCTTGGATAGGAGTAGATCTGAGGCGGCCAGAAGATGCAGAGCGTAGGGGTCTTGAGGGTGTGTAGTTAGAGACCATTGACCGGAGGTAGGCGGGAGCGGTTCCCTTTGCATACGAGGGCATTCGCATGCAGTCACCAGCTCTCCACCCAATCCAATTCCTATATGGGAGATTTCCCACGACCTGTTAAGACGGCACTCTCTTACGTTAAGACAGCACTCTCTAACGCCACCATCGCCAAAACACCAAATGAGCATCAAATCACTGACCTCTAGGACCATCATTCAGGTCATAGTACCAGTTAGATTAGATTACATTGAAATGTATTGTCATCATACAGCATACGTACATTACAATGAAAATAAGTGGGGCATCCAACCCGAGTGCAAATGTAACAGTAAAGTGCAATAGTAATATTAATATAGTGATTAAGCTGGGTATAAGATATATACATTTGTTCTACTGAGTATAATGCTAATCACATGTATGAGTTGTAATATATTTTAATGTTTCAAAAATGTTCTTATGTACCCCAGTTGCTATTGCATGCACATATTTGTGTTTTATTACACGTATATGTACATACATACCAACTATTTGCCTGTTTTATTCTCCACCCATCCATAGCAACTCTATTATCACCGACATCCAAGAAGGGGGATCCCCCCTTGAACGGCCCTTCTATGGTTTCTATCCTCCACATCGCCTGTGGTGCTTTTTTCCTATTGCTAGGTTTTTCCTTACCTTCGCTGGGGTATGTCTGGGAGTGTTGCATTTATTACTTTAATTTTATTTTGGATTTCATGGTGGGTTTTTTGTTCTTGATTTATTGGGATGTTTCTTCTTGAATAGTTT